>NC_057797.1:608129174-608429174 GCF_018294505.1 Triticum aestivum
CGCCACCCTGTCGGAGCCCCGCCGGAGAGCCGTTGCCGCCGAGGTAGTCGCCGTCCGGTTTTTGGAAAAACCCGATTTGGTTTTTTTGAAAACCCTAGTTCCGTTTTTTTTAATAAATAGATCGGTTTTTTCCGGTTTATTTATTTTTCGAGCGCCCGTTCGTCCGTTCGTTTTAAGGAACACGTTTTTCGTTTAGTTTCTTTTTCTCGGATTAAATTCGCGGTTTTTCTGATCGCGATCTCTGATCCGATGTTCGCTCTAGTTTAACTTTTCGCTCGTGTATCAGAATTAGGCGATTCAAGCGCCTGGAGTTTCGTCTCGAAACCCTCTTTCCGTTTAACCAACTCAAACAAGTTTTTGCCACTGTAAAAATTGCCTTAGACCTAGAATAGTAAACGAAGCTTGTTTCTCTTGCCGTTTGTCTTTTGTTGCTTCGTTCGTTTTGATTCTTTTTGCCAACCGGAGTTCTTAAGTTGAACTTTCTGGTTAGTTCTCTTGTTCGAGTTTAACCTGTGCATTAGTTGAGTACTTATTGTATGTTTGTTTGTTTGCGATAGACTACCCGAAGTGCGCCGCTTGCTACTTCGAATCGCTAGGTTTCCCGGATCATCAGCAAGGCAAGTAACACTTTGATCATACCTCCTACTACCCAGTTTTATTGCATTAGATCAATCCTCACACATTGCATCATTAGGATCTAATTAAATTGTGGGTTTGGGGAGTAGTTGAGGTAGAACCTATTACCTATTTATTATCAAACCTTTGGGAGTTACTCTACGTTTGCTTATTATTGCTATGCTATGCTAGTAGACGTGGATTGGGTGAGTGTATCCATGACAGATGTGAGCTTTGTTAATTAATGGTTTATTTAAGGTGGCAACCTAAACACACATCTGGGTGGATTGAGGCACCTGGGTATTCCAGCGATTGCCTGTTTTCTTTTGGACCGCCACCCAGGCTCAAAGGGATCACGAGATTATTCATACTAGAAACTTCTGTGTGCAGCCACAAGCTACTATGGGCTCTAGCATAGTTGACTAAGTTGTGCGAACTCTTACAGTGGTAGACTAGCAGATGTAGGGGGTGTAGGTTGGTACGGTCTACCCATTCGTAAGATGCTAGCGCTTTCGAAAGACTATGTCTCGGTCATCCGTTTCTCAAACACCATGTAGTGCGAGAAAACCAACGGAGGAGATCGAGTCTTGTGGGGAAAAGTGTGCAAACCTCTGCAGAGTGTATAAACTAATCATGGTTAGCCGTGTCCCCGGTTATGGACGTCTGGAGTATCTAGTACCTGTATTATCATGTGAATCTCATCATGTTACTCTAAAGTTAATTGTTGGGTTTTAATGATGATGCTTAATTGGGATTGAGAATGCTGTCAACCATTCTCAATATTTAACAACTACCATGATAGTTAAATAAAATTTATTCCTTTGTAGTAGGGAAAAATTGGCTTTACGCAAAACTTTAACCATAGAGCTTTCCACCAGCCATATATGCATATAGAATAGCCTATTTTATTCCATCACTCTCTATGTGTTACATTGCCAGCATATTCCACGTGCTGACCCATTTTGGGCTGCAACGTTAATGTTGCAGACTTTTCAGGCGGCGATTAAGGTGCCTTTAGGTCATGGTTCTATACTCAGTGATGCCGTTGGAGTTGATGGACTCACTTATCTTCCAAGCCTTCCGCTGTTATCGTTTTTAGATGGCCTTAAGCCATATTTATTGTAATAAGTTCTCTTTTGAGACACTCGATGTATTAAGTGTGTGATTGCTACTCCGTTATAAATCCTTCAAGTACTATGTGGTGTCAGCATTACTGATCCAGGGATGACACCGGAGCATAGAGATTGGACCGTTTGAGGTCTGGTCGCTCCAAGATGGTATCAGAGCACACGCTGACTACAGGACACGACCACTAAGCTAAAGCCCTAGATCACTACTTACTCTTCTCCTTCTGACCTCTCATCTTTTCTACTCTTTTAGGATGGCGGATGCAAGGAACAAGTTCATACAGCCGAATGAAGATACACCCTTTGGACATCACTTGAAGGAAGTCACCAGATACCTAAACATATGAGTACCAAGCTTCACCGGAACCTATAACGCCACATTACCTGAAGAACAACGTTGGATGATTCAAGTTCAAGTTCCAAGACGGACGTTCATGCCAGTCACTGAGCCCATAGAGTTTTATTTTGATGCACCAACTTGGAGTCTAGGAAAGAGCATGGCAGCTCACATTGCCATGGGACGCATTGGAGAAGTTTACCACAATGATCTCAAGGGTACTATCTACCAGATTTGTGGGCGCCGAGATGAGCACTAGGAGATGATCAGCACCGGGAAGGATAGATCAATTGCAGCTTTTATCTAGGAGTTAAACCAGCACATTCGATGTTAGGAGAACCAGATGTGCGTAGACATGATAGATCTGAAGAAAGCAAGGACAAGAATCAAGGAACTGGAGGAAGAACTCAAGGCTACACGTGAAGATTATGAAGAGGAAATCGAAGTACTAGTGGAGAAGAATGACGATCGGATCAAGAAGATTGGAATATTCATGGGAGACCCTACACTAGTAGAAGAAGACGAAGAACCCAGGGAGATTCGCCCGAAAGACTACATCATCATCGACGACACCGACTCGGATCCAGATGATAGTGATGATGACTATGTTGATGAAGCTGGAGCAGATATCATGGAGTCTGCAACCGAAGAATATTTCTAGTAGACCACCCCATCAGTAGTAGTAGTCCACCATGTAAATATAGTAGTCCGAGAACTTTTTCGATAGTTAGATTGATTGTATGCCCTTGTTTGATTAATTGAATGAAGTGAATTGTTTGCTTTTGCCTCATGTGCATATGGGTAGTGTTCTCTCTTTAGACCCTCTCTATTCTTAATCTCATCTTTTCTAAACCCTCAGATGCCTCCGAGACATGACCCTGGATTTACCTTCCCACCGGAGCTCACCCAGTTGAACCAGCAGCAGAACCCATTGATGCAGTTGCTAGTCCAGAATCAGAATCAGGGGAACAACAACAACAACAACCCACCACCACCACCACATGTTGATCACTTAGCCCGTTTTCTTAGGCTGAATCCACCGGTGTTTTCCAGTAGCACCGAGCCGATAGTAGCAGATGATTGGCTCTGCAAGACAGCTAGAGAGTTGACCACAGCTAGATGCACAGATGCGGAAAAGGTGAAGTTTGCCGCACATCAGCTTGAAGGACCCGCAGCCTCATGTGGGAGAATTTCACAGCCACTTTCCCTGTTGACACTGTCACGTGGGACCAGTTTCAGCAGGCTTTTCGTACTGCCCATGTTTCAGCAGGAGCTATGGCCATGAAGAAGCGAGAGTTTCACAACTTACGCCAAGGAGGATGGACAGTTGGCCAGTATGTGGAGGACTTTATTAAGTTAGCACATTATGCCCCAGATGACGTTGCTACGGAAGAAGCTAAACAGGAGAAGTTTCTGGAAGGACTGAATGATGAGTTGAGCATGCAGTTGATGGTAGCAACCTTCAACAACTACCTGGAGTTGGTAGATCGTGCTCTCATGATTGAAGGGAAGCAACAACAGATTGGGAACCGCAAGAGGAAGTATGGACAAGGGAAGTAAAATTCTGGAGCTCAGCAGAAGCCATGTTTTACCCCTAGACCGGGAGGACATTTCCAGCATACCCATGGAGGAGGTAGCTCGCACAATCACAATGGCCCCAAGACTAGTAATGGGAATGGAGGAAGCAACGGCCAGAACCGCACCAACCCATCAACCCCAGCCAAGAAACACCTGAGCCAAGTCACTTTCTTTAAGTGCTAGAAGACCGGACATTATGCCAACGAATATCCTTAATCACAGAATGTAAATGGCAATGGAAGCTCTGGGAAGAAGCCGAACCCTTTCAATAGGGGACAGGTGAACCACGTTAATGTGGAGGAGGTTGAAGAGCAGCCGGATGCAGTAATCGGTAAGTTTTTGGTTAAGTCATTTACTCCACTCGTTCTTTTTGATACTGCTGCATCGCATTCATACATATCAAGGGGATTTGTGGATAAGTATAAACTGCCAACCCAAGCCCTTAGGTCACCCATGTTAGTAACCTCGCCTGGAGCAGAGTATAAGGCTAGCCTATGGTGTGATCGGTTACCATTGAGGATTGGTAACTACGTATTTCCCTCAGACCTAATAGTGTTGGAATCTCAAGGATTGGATGTGATATTAGGCATGGATTGGTTGTCGAACTATGAAGGGAATATTGAATGTGCCAGTAAGTCAATTTTGCTTACCACCCCAGAAGGAAGAAGGATCAAGTATGTATCACGGCATGTGCCAAACAGGACTCAAGTAAATTGCCTAACAGGAGTTGTGCAGGAGGAAGTATCAATAGTGAAGGATTTCCCTGATGTATTTCCTGAGGAATTGCCAGGCATGCCATCGGATAGAGATATTGAGTTTTTGATTGAGCTTTTGCCAGGCACAGGGCCAATATCAAAGAGACCATATAGGATGCACGCAAAGGATTTGGTGGAGATTAAGAAGCAGATTAAGGAGTTATTGGATAAGGGATATACTCGCCCAAGTTCTTCACCTTGGGGATCGCCAGTACTTCTAGTGGAGAAGAAGGATGGATTGTTAAGGATGGTTGTTGATTATCGAGGTTTGAATGAAGTAACCATCAAGAACAAGTACCCACTACCAATGATCAATGATCTGTTTGATCGATTGCAAGGAGCTAAGGTATTTTCCAAGATCGATCTGCGATCAGGATACCACCAGTTGAAGATTCGAGAACAAGATATACCTAAGACGGCTTTTACCACTAGGTATGGGATGTATGAGTATACCGTTATGTCATTTGGTCTGACTAACGCACCTGCATATTTTATGAACATGATGAACAAAGTGTTTATGGAGTTTTTGGATAAGTCCATCGTAGTGTTCATTAATGATATCCTGGTTTACTCAAAGAATGAAGAGGAGCATAAGGAACACTAGCGTTTGGTACTTGGTAAACTCAGAGAACATAAATTATATGCCAAGTTTACTAAATGTGAGTTTTGGTTGAAGGAAGTTGGATTTCTCGGACACGTTATATCGGGAGAAGGTATAGCAGTAGATCCCACTAAAGTTGATACCGTGACCAATTGGGAAGCGCCAACAACAGTTGGAGAGATCCGGAGTTTTCTTGGACTCGCAGGATAGTACCGGAGATTCATTGAGAATTTCTCAAGGATTGCGAAGCCTATGACGGAGTTGTTGAAAAAGGATACCAAGTTCATATGGACTGAGGAATGTGAGGCCAGTTTCCAGGAATTGAAGAAACGTTTGGTTACGTCACCTGTGCTGATTTTGCCAGATCAGACCAAGGATTATGAGGTGTATTGCGACGCTTCACGTCGAGGACTTGGAGCAGTGCTTATGCAGGAAGGAAGAGTTGTTTCCTATGCCTCACGACAGCTTAAGCCTCATGAGTTGAATTATGCCACGCGTGATTTGGAGTTAGCAGCCGTAGTGCATGCATTGAAAACTTGGAGACATTTTCTCATTCGAAACCATTATGAGGTGTACACGGATCACAAGAGTTTGAAGTATATTTTCACGCAGAAAGAGTTAAATCTGAGGCAAAGAAGGTGGTTAGAGCTCATCAAGAATTACGATATGAGATTACATTATCACGCCGGAAAGGCTAACGTAGTAGCTGACGCGTTGAGCCATAAAAGCCATGTCAAAACCCTAATGACGGGAGATTTACCAAGGGAGTTAGCTGAAAACCTTCGTGAGCTATGTTTGGAGATAGTTCCGAGAGGCTATGTAGCAGCATTGGAGATTCAGTCTACCTTGATGGATAAGATTAGAGAAGCTCAAAGGACTGACAAGGATATTGCCTCTATTAAGGAGAAAATGAGCAAAGGAAAAGCTAAGGGATTTCGTGAGGTTGAGCATGATACCCTATGGTTTGAAGACCGTGTTTATGTGCCTAATGATTCAGAGATCAAGAAGTTAATTCTGCAAGAGGCACATGATTCACCATATTCGATTCACCCAGGAAATACCAAGATGTATTTGGATTTGAAGGATACCTTCTGGTGGACCGGAATGAAGAAGGATATTGCGGAGTATGTAGCAGTTTGTGATGTATGTCAGAGAGTAAAGGCAGAGCATCAGAAGCCAGTAGGATTGCTACAGCCATTGCCGATACCTGAATGGAAGTGGGATAAGTTAGGCATGGATTTTATTACATGTTTACCCAGAACTCATTCAGGCTATGACTCAATATGGGTTGTAGTCGATCGTTTGACAAAGGTAGCACATTTCATTCCAGTGAAGACTACCTATACCAGTGCAAAGTTGGCAAAGATATACATGACTAGAATCGTATGTCTGCATGGAGTTACAAAGAGCATTGTATCAGATAGAGGAACCCAATTTACCTCAAAGTTCTGGAATCAGTTGCATGAAACTTTGGGTACCAGACTAGAGTTTAGTACAGCCTCCCATCCACAGACAGATGGACAGACCGAGAGAGTCAATCAGATTTTGGAGGATATGATGAGAGCTTGTGCGCTAGATTACGGATCTAGTTGGGACGAGAATTTGCCATATGTAGAGTTCTCTTACAACAACAGTTATCAATCCATTTTGAAGATGGCCCCTTTCAAAGCCTTGTACGGAAGGAGGTGCAGGACCCCATTGTCTTGGGATGAAGTTGGAGACCGTCAGCTGTTTGGACCGGATCTGATTAAGGAGTCTGAACAGAAAGTGAAATTGATTCGCGACAAGCTCAAGGTAGCCCAGTCCAGGCAGAAGAGCTACGCAGATTCTAAACGCAAGGAGACAGTTTATGAAGTCGGAGACCGAGTTTATCTTCGAGTATCACCACTTCGAGGAGTTAAGCGCTTTGGAGTTAAAGGAAAGTTAGCGCCACATTTTGTAGGCCCATACAAAGTTTTGGAGCGTATGGGAGAAGTAGCCTATAAGTTGGAATTGCTCGAAGGATTGTCAGGAGTTCACGACGTGTTCCACGTTTCCCAGTTAAAGACGTGCCATGCTGAGATGGCTGATATACCGCTAAGAGATATAGTGCCACTGGAAGCAATTCAGTTGGACAGTGATTTGACCTATGAGGAGAAACCAGTTAAGATTCTAGAGTATGCTAGTCGAGTCACCCGCAGCAAGGTTATTAAGTTTTGCAAAGTTCAGTGGAGCCACCACACGGAGGATGAAGCCACCTGGGAGCGAGAGGAAGAATTGCTGAAGGACCACCCTCACCTATTTCTTAACCAACCCGAATCTCGAGGGCGAGATTCATCTTAAGGGGGTAGGTTTGTAACATCCCAAATTTTCAATTTGGAATGTTATACATTAGATCATCATTCCATATTATATTTTATTGCTTTTCTGGTTGATCCTAGAAAATTCTACGCAACTCAAGGACCCTCGGAGAAAGTTGGGGATTTCGTTATTTTCATATTTGAGTTTTTCTCAAATTTTGAAGATAGGATCATTTGATTTTATTTATTTTATCTTCAATTATTTCTATATTAAAAATATGAGAGAGGGAATAAAATTACTTTCCCAAAATAAAGAAATATTGAGGATTTAATAAAAAAATCAAATAAGATTTTAGTTTGGTTTTATTTGCTATTTTATTCGAATTTAGGAAAAATTGCACTTTTTCAAAAATTGTATTTAGAGCCAAAAAAATGTTCATCCTATTCTAAATATTTTATTTAGACGGAGAAAATTTGTCTTGGCATTTTTAGATTTTTATTTATTTTTCTAGAATTTTTTTGGGCACAGCAAAATTGTTTAAAAAAAACGACACGCCCGACTAGGCCAAGGGCCCACCCGAGCCAGGCCGGCCCAAGCCGCCGCCGCCGCCTTCCCCGCTAGACTCGGAGAGGAGTCCGAGCCAAAGCCGCGCCGCCTGTCGCCCCCTCCCCCAAGTCAACTTCCCCTTTCCCCTCTTAAATAGCCGCCTCGCCGCCGCCCTCTCCTCACCCCGCCGCCCCGCACCGCAGCCCATCGCCGCCTGCGCTGCCGCACTCCGCCGCTGCTGCCGCACGCTGCCGCTGCTGCCGCTTGCCGCCACCCCGCTGCCCTGCCGGAGTCCCGCCGGAGAGCCGTCACCGCCGAGGTAGTCGCCGGCCGGTTTTTGGAAAAAAACCGATTTGTTTTTTGAAAACCCTAGTTCCGTTTTTTTAAAATAAATAGATCGGTTTTTTCCGGTTTATTCATTTTGTGAGCGCCCGTTCGTCCGTTCGTTTTAACGAATGCGTTTTTCATTTAGTTTCTGTTAACGAACGTTCGTTCGTTAACTGTTCGTCATTTTTCTTTTTCTCGGATTAAATCCGTGGTTTTTCTGATCGTGATCTCTGATCCGATGTTCGTTCTAGTTTAACTTTTCACTCGTTTATCGGAATCAGGCGATTCAAGCGCCTGGAGTTTCGTCTCGAAACCCTCTTTCCGTTTAACCAACTCAAACAAGTTTTTGCCACTGTAAAAATTGCCTTAGACCCAGAATAGTAAACGAAGCTTGTTTCTCTTGCCGTTTGTCTTTCGTTGCTTCGTTCATTTTGATTCTTTTTGCCAACCGGAGTTCTTAAGTTGAACTTTCTGGTTAGTTCTCTTGTTCGAGTTTTACCTGTGCATTAGTTGAGTACTTAGTGTATGTTTGTTTGTTTGTGATAGAGTACCCGGAGTGCGCCGCTTGCTACTTCGAATCGCTAGGTTTCCCGGATCATCAGCAAGGCAAGTAACACTTTGATCATACCTCCTACTACCCAGTTTTATTGCATTAGATCAATCCTCACACATTGCATCATTAGGATCTAATTAAATTGTGGGTTTGGGGAGTAGTTGAGGTAGAACCTATTACCTGTTTATTATCAAACCTTTGGGAGTTACTCTACGTTTGCTTATTATTGCTATGCTATGCTAGTAGACGTGGATTGGGTGAGTGTATCCATGACAGATGTGAGCTTTGTTAATTAATGGTTTATTTAAGGTGGCAACCTAAACACACATCTGGGTGGTTTGAGGCACCTGGGTATTCTAGCGATTACCTGTTTTCTTTTGGACCGCCACCCAGGCTCAAAGGGATCATGAGATTATTCGTACTAGAAACTTCCGTGTGCAGCGACAAGCTACTATGGGCTCTAGCATAGTTTACTAAGTCGTGCGAACTCTTACAATGGTAGACTAGCAGATGTAGGGGATGTAGGTTGGTACGGTCTACCCATTCGTAAGGTGGTAGCACTTCCGAAAGACTATGTCTTGGTCATCCGTTTCTCAAACACCATGTAGTGCGAGAAAACCAACAGAGGAGATCGAGTCTTGTGGGGAAAAGTGCGCAAACCTCTGCAGAGTGTATAAACTAATCATGGTTAGCCGTGTCCCCGGTTATGGACGTCTTGAGTATCTAGTACCTGGATTATCATGTGAATCTCATCATGTTACTCTAAAGTTAATTGTTGGGTTTTAATGATGATGCTTAATTGGGATTGAGAATGCTGTCAACCATTCTCAATGTTTAACAACTACCATGATAGTTAAATAAAATTTATTCCTTTGCAGTACGGAAAAATTGGCTTTACGCAAAACTGTAACCATAGAGCTTTCCACCAGCCATATATGCATATAGAATAGCCTATTTTATTCCATCACTCTCTATGCGTTACATTGTCAGCATATTCCATGTGCTGACCCGTTTCGGGCTGCAATGTTAATGTTGCAGACTTTTCAGACGACGATTAAGGTGCCTTTAGGTCGTGGTTCTATACTCAGTGATGCCATTGGAGTTGATGGACTCACTTATCTTCCAAGCCTTCCGCTGTTGTCGTTTTTAGATGGCCTTAAGCCATATTTATTGTAGTAAGTTCTCTTTTGAGACACTCGATGTATTAAGTGTGTGATTGCTACTTTGTTATAAATCCTTCAAGTACTATGTGGTGTCAGCATTACTGATCCAGGGATGATATCGGAGCACAGAGATTGGACCGTTTGAGGTCTGGTCGCTACACGTGGGCAGGTGGTTGACCCCCCTGGTGTGTTCTCAGTTCCATAAATCCTCAAATATTCTAGAAAAAATCATATTTAAATTTCAGGGCATTTGGAGAACTTTTATTTTGGAGGTATTTTTATATTGCATGGATAATCAGATAAGAGGCAGAAAAATATTTATTTTTCTTTTATTTAATATAAATAACAAAATGTAAAAGTGGGGTACAGAAGGTTGTGCCTTCTAGTTTCATCCATCTCATGATCATCAAAAGGAATCCACTAACAAGGTTGATCAAGTCTTGTTAACGAACTCATTCCGAATAACATGGAACCGGAGAAATTTCGAATAACACTATGTTACCTCAACAGGGATATGCACATCCCCAATAATAAGAATATCATATTTCTTCTTGACGGTAGGAAGAGGAAATTCAAAACCTCCAAATATAATCGATGGAATTTTTCCAATAGAGTTGATACTATGAACTTGAGGTTGTATCCTCGGAAAGTGTATCGTATTCTCATTGCCATTAACATGAAAAGTGACATTGCCTTTAGTGCAATCAATAACAGCCCCTGCAGTATTCAAAAAGGGTCTTCCAAGAATACTAGGCATACCATCGTCCTTGGGAATATCAAGAATAACAAAGTCCGTTAAAATAGTAACGTTTGCAACTACAACAGGCACATCCTCACAAATATCGACAGGTATAGCAGTTGATTTATCAGCCATTTGCAAAGATATTTCAGTGGGTGTCAACTTATTCAAATCAAGTCTACGATATAAAGAGAGAGCCATAACACTAACACCGGCTCCAAGATCACATAAAGCAGTTTTAACATAGTTTCTTTTAATGGAGCATGGTATATTGGGTACTCCTAGATCTCCAAGTTTATTTGGTATTCCACCCTTAAAAGTATAATTACCAAGCATGGTGGAAATTTCAGCTTCCGGTATCTTTCTTTTATTTGTAATAATATCTTTAATGTACTTAGCATAAGGATTGGTTTTGAGTATATCAGTTAATCGCATACGCAAAAAGATAGGTCTAATCATTTCAGAAAAGTGCTCAAAATCCTCATCATCCTTTTTCTTGGATGGTTTGGGAGGAAAAGGCATGGGTTTCTAAACCCAAGGCTCTCTTTCTTTACCATGTTTCCTAGCAACAAAGTCTTTCTTGTCATAACGTTGATTCTTTGATTGTGGGTTATTAAGATCAACAACAGGTTCAATTTCTATATCATTGTTATTACTAGGTTGAGCATCATCATGAACATTATTATTAGCATTATCACTAGTTTCAGGTTCATTACCAGATTGAGTTTCAGCATCAGAAATAGAAATATCATTTGGATTCTCAGGTGTTTCAACAATAGGATCACTAGAAGCATGCAAAGTCCTATAATTTTTCTTTTTCTTCTTTTTAGAAGGACTAGGTGCATCTATATTATTTCTCTGAGAATCCTGCTCAATTCTCTTAGGGTTGCCTTCAGGATACAAAGGTTCCCGAGTCATTCTACCAGCTCTAGTAGCCACTCTAACAACATTATCATTATCTTTACTATTCAATTCATTGAGAAAATCATTTTGAGCTTTAAGTACTTGTTCTACTTGAGTGGTAACCATAGAAGCATGTTTACTAATAAGTTTAAGTTCACCTTTAACATTAGCCATATAATCACCCAAGTGTTCAAGCATATTTGAATTGTATTTCAATTGTCGACCAAAATAAGCATTAAAGTCTTCTTTCTTAGCCATAAATTTATCAAACTCATCTAAGCATGGGCTAGCAAACTTAGTAAATGGGATTACAGCTTTATCATATCTATAGAGAGAATTTACCTTTACTACCTGTGTCGGGTTATCAAGACCATGAGTTTCTTCAATTGGTAATGGATTAAGATTATATGTTTCTTCAATAGGCGGTAAATTAAGACCATGTACTTCTTCAATAGGAAGTAAATTCTTAACATCTTCAGCTTTAATACCTTTTTCTTTCATAGATTTCTTTGCCTCTTGCATATCTTCAGCACTGAGAAATAGAATACTCCTCTTCTTTGGAGTTGGTTTAGGAATAGGCTTAGAAATTGGCTCCAGAGGCGTCCAATTATTTTCATTTGTCAACATATTATTCAATAGAATTTCAGCTTCATCTGGTGTTCTTTCCCTGAAAACAGAACCAGCACAACTATCCAGGTAATCTCTGGAGGCATCGGTTAGTCCATTATAAAAGATATCAAGTATTTCATTTCTCTTAAGAGGATGATCAGGCAAAGCATTAAGTAATTGGAGAAGCCTCCCCCAAGCTTGTGGGAGACTCTCTTCTTCAATTTGCACAAAATTATATATATCCCTTAAATCAGCTTGTTTCTTATGAGCAGGGAAATATTTAGCAGAGAAGTAATAAATCATATCTTGGGGACTACGCACACAACCAGGATCAAGAGAATTAAACCATATTTTAGCATCACCCTTTAATAAGAATGGAAATATTTTAAGGATATAAAAGTAATGAGTTCTCTCATCTTTAGTGAACAGGGTGGCTATATCATTCAATTTAGTAAGATGTGCCACAACAGTTTCAGATTCATAACCATGAAAAGGATCAAATTCAACCAAAGTAATTATATCAGGATCAACAGAGAATTCATAATCCTTATCAGTAACAAAGATAGGTGAAGTAGCAAAAGCAGGTTCAGGTTTCATTCTAGCATTTAAAGATTGCTTACTCCATTTAGCTAATAATCTTTTCAGTTTAGTTCTATTGTGGCACACTAAAATAGCTAAAGAAGCTTCTTGATCAAAGACATAACCCTTAGGAATAACAAGTGATTCTTCATCATCAATTTCATCAGTATCATCAGATTCAATATTTTCAATCTCTCTAGCCCTAGCAAGTTGTTCATCAAGAAAATCACTAAGTGGCATAGTAGTATCGGGCATAGATTCATCATAAGTATCATGCATAGCAGAAGTGGCATCATCGATAACATGCGACATATCAAAACGAATAGCAGAAGCAGGTGTAGGTGTCGCAAGCTTACTCAAAACAGAAGGTGAATGAAGTGAAGAGCTAGATGGCTGTTCCTCACCTCCCCTCGTAGTTGAGGGATAGATCTTGGTTTTTGGATCTCTCAAGTTCTTCATAATGATAATAAGATATATATCCCAAGTGACTCAAACAATAGAGCTATGCTCCCCAGCAACAGCGCCAGAAAATAGTCTTGATAACCCACAAGTATAGGGGATCGCAATAGTTTTCGAGGGTAGAGTATTCAACCCAAATTTATAGATTCGACACAAGGGGAGCCAAAGAATACTCTCAAGTATTAGCAGCTGAGTTGTCAATTCAACCACACCTGGAAACTTAATATCTGTAGCAAAGTGTTTAGTAGCAAAGTAATATGATAGTAGTGGTAACGGTAGCAAAAGGTAACAGTAGTAAAAGTAATGTTTTTGATATTTTGTAGTGATGATAGCAATAGCAACAGGAAAGTAAATAAGCGAAGAACAATATATGGAAAGCTCGTAGGCAATGGATCGGTGATAGAGAATTATGCCGGATGTGATTCATCATGTAAAAGTCATAACCTAGGGTGACACAGAACTAGCTCCAGCTCATTGATATAATGTAGGCATGTATTCCGAATATAGTCATGCGTGCTTATGGAAAAGAACTTGCAAGACATCTTTTGTCCTACCCTCCCGTGGTAGCGGAGTCCTTACGGAAACTAAGGGATATTAAGGCCTCCTTTTAATAGAGAACTAGAACAAAGCATTAACACATAGTGAATACATGAACTCCTCAAACTACGGCCATCACCGGTAAGTATCCTGATTATTGTCACTTCAGGGTTAACGGATCATAACACATAATAGGTGACTATAGACTTGCAAGATAGGATCAAGAACACTCATATATTGATGAAAACATAATAGGTTCAGATCTAAAATCATGGCACTCGGGCCCTAGTGACAAGCATTAAGCATAGCAAAGTCATAGCAACATCAATCTCAGAACATAGTGGACACTAGGGATCAAACCCTAACAAAACTAACTCGATTACATGATAGATCCCATCCAACCCATCACCGTCCAGCAAGCCTACAATGGAATTACTCACGCACGGCGGTGAGCATCATGAAATTGGTGATGGAGGATGGTTGATGATGACGATGGCGACGAATTCCCCTCTCTAGAGCCCCGAACGGACTCGAGATCAGCCCTCCCAAGAGGTTTTAGGGCTTGGCGGCGGCTCTGTATCATAAAACGCGATGATTTCTTTTCTCTCTGATTTTTTTGTCCCCGAAACTCAATATATGGAGGTGGTGTTGGAGTCGGAGAGGCAACAGGGGGCCCACGAGGTAGGGGGCGTGCCCTAGGGGGGCAGGCGTGCCCCCACCCTCGTGGCAAGGTGGTGGCCCCCTGGCCTTCATCTTTGGTAGGTATTTTTCTTATTTTTTGAAAAGTGGCTCCGTGAAGTTTCAGGTCATTTCGAGAATGTTTGCTCCTACACATAAATAACACCATGGTAATTCTACTGAAAACAGCATCAGTCCGAGTTAGTTCCATTCAAATCATGCAAGTTAGAGTCCAAAACAAGGGCAAAAGTGTTTGGAAAAGTAGATACGTTGGAGACGTATCAACTGCCACGTCCTACTTCAAAGGGTTTTACCTGTTATCTTTAGAGGATTGGGCCGCCCTGACTTATACAGAGCAGTTGCAGAGTTGGGACAATTCTTCAGGGAACTCTGCAGTAGGAATATCAGGATAGATGCTTTGGAGCATCTTAGAGACAAGATACCAACAATCCTATGCGACCTTGATAAGATATATCCTCCAGCCTTCTTTGATGTGATGGTGCATTTGGCTGTTCATCTACCTGATGAGGCACTACTTAGAGGTCTGGTACAGTATGGCTGGATGTACCCTATTGAAAGGCGGCTAGGCACTTTCAAGGGCTATGTTAGGAATAGAGCTAGACCCGAGGGTTTCATTGCAGAGGCCTATATTGCTACATAAGCGTTGACATTCTGCTCAAAATACATTGAAACAGCTGATCAGCTTAGCAAAGAGGTGGGTGAAGACAATCCCAGGCTCAATGTTTTTGATTATTCTGTTCGAGTTACAGGGAAGAGTTGACAAGAGGACAAACCTAAAGATTTGGACAAAATGGTTTGGTATGTGTTGAATAACTGTCCTGAGATACTACCTTATATCAAGTAAGTGTAGTACTGCAGCTTATACATCGTAATCTACTAAACTTGCAGCACATTCTTATATATTTAGATGTTTGATGCGATCACTATGTTGTGTAGCATCTACAAAGAGGAGTTACTGCCACAAAATCCAAGAAACATTGACAAACTAGTTATGGTAGGATTTGCGAAATGGTTCAAGAACCATGTAAGCTTTTGAAGTGCACTGTCAGTTTTTTTAATATATTGAGTACATAAGATGATCAGCTTGTCTATTTTCTAACCATAGGTTAAGAAGATGCGGGAGGATGGGCAGGTAGTTGATGATGCCCTTTACTCACTAGCAACGGGTCCTGATACTCGGGTAAGACATTATGAATCTTGCGTTGTTGGAGATGTGCGCTACAACACCCTTGCACGAGACGAAGGCAGGAAGACACAAAACAGTGCCATCATGAGCACGGATACGTATGACAAAGAGACAACTAAAATGTATGCTAACATAACAGACATTGTTCAGTTGTAGTATATCTCCAGTTTCGAGGATCATCGGTGTGTGGTTCTGTTGTGTTGTCGTTGGTATAACCTGTTTTCCAGGATCGCAAAACCCAGAGCTGATGATTATTTCAAATCCATCAATGTCAAGGCGGCCTACCAGACCAACGAGCCTTTTATTTTGGCAAATCAAGCAACACAGATATTTTTCATGGAAGACACATTTGCACGTAGCGATGACTGGAGAGTATTGCAAAGGTTTGAGCAGAGGAATTCGTTTAATGAAGTTGCACAACAAGATGATGCTTACACTGCTCCTGATGTACAAGATAACAAAGATGTTCCTAATATCTTTGAGAACCATCACGTCAATGACGCCGGCGAAAAGATTGACTGTCGTGATCTGGACATACAAGAGTTGATCTAGAAGAAGCCAATGTTCGAGGACGTTGAGGACGAAGAAGAAGATGACACCGTGGGGAATTACGATTCAGACTGATACACATGGCGAAGATGTTGACGCTGCTGCTGCGGATGATGATTACATTGCTTTTATCGTATTTGCCTGTCAGAAGACGTTTTTTATCTACTATGTGAAATTGTGTTTGCTATGACAACTGAAACCTGATGAACATGTTGTTTAGTTTTTGCTGTGAGAACATCACTTTGTTATGTATGCTGATTTGTGTTTGGTGATTGTATGACAACTAAAACATGATGACATTGTTGTTTAGTTGTACTCATATTTGGCTGTGAAACTTGAATTTGATGACATAGTTTGTTGTTGGACTACAATTTGCTTGACGTCTTTGAATGAGAACAAAGCTGACCCGACAGGGCCTCTTCTATTTATTTATTTATATGAGCAAAAGGGGATACCCCCTGATTTCCATTAATAGAAATCATTAGATGTTCACAACACTACACCCAGCCTGCTACACAGGTTTTATTCATTACTAGTTTCAGCAAAGTGCTCATGTCGTAGCCACTGAATACATCACGAGTGCTACATACACTGCAAATAAAGATACAATCATCCTACAGAGCACATCAATTTTGCCCATTATCTTCACAAGCTCTTTCATCTCCTCATTGCTGTCAAGGCCGTTCAGCAGTTGTTGCTTGGCCATGATCAGAGTAACTGCATCTTTAACCTTCTGCTCTGCATCTTCCTCTTCTGTCGTTCCTTCAGTTACTTGTCCAACACCCCAACCTGCTGGTATTGGGATTCCTCGGCTAACCAAATAATCAGCGTAGTTGCATTCCCCCACATCAGCAACTTCCCAGAAATACAAATCACACGAATCTTCCCTTTTCTGCACAAATCAAATTGGGAGATCATCAACCAAACTATTAAAAAAATCAGCAACTGAAAGCGGCAGAACAACACTTAAACATATTATTACCCCATGATTCGGAAATTTGTAGAAGACTCGGCCAGGGTTGTACACTGTGGTTGAGACGCGACGGATGACTCTGCGTGATTTGCAGCAGCGGCACCACACCAACGGTAGCGGGTTGCGATGAGCAATCGGCTGCGGTGCGCGTGCCGGTGGGGGTGTGATGAGACCCACAGGCGATGGCACGTGTGGCAACTTGGCGCATATCTGGTTGTTGCCTGCTGAAGAGCAGGTGGACGAGTAGCCAGCGGACGTGGTTGCTGCGGTGCTAGAAAAGAGCTAGATGTCTACTACACAACCTTCTTCTTGTAGACGTTGTTGGGCCTCCAAGTGCAGAGGTTTGTAGGACAGTAGCAAATTTCCCTCAAGTGGATGACCTAAGGTTTATCAGTCCGTAGGAGGCGTAGGATGAAGATGGTCTCTCTCAAGCAACCCTGCAACCAAATAACAAAGAGTCTCTTGTGTCCCCAACACACCCAATACAATGGTAAATTGTATAGGTGCACTAGTTCGGTGAAGAGATGGTGATACAAGTGCAATATGGATGGTAGATAAAGGTATTTGTAATCTGAAATTATAAAAACAGCAAGGTAACTAATGATAAAAGTGAGCATAAACGGTATTGCAATGTGTGGAAATAAGGCCTAGGGTTCATACTTTCGCTAGTGCAAGTTCCCTCAACAATACTAACATAATTGGATCACATAACTATCCCTAAACATGCAACAAAGAGTCACTCCAAAGTCACTAATAGCGAAGAACGAACGAAGAGATTATGGTAGGGTACGAAACCACCTCAAAGTTATTCTTTCCAATTAATCTGTTGGGCTATTCCTATAAGTGTCACAAACAGCCCTAGAGTTCGTACTAGAATAACACCTTAAGACACAAATCAACCAAAACCCTAATGTCACCTAGATACTCCAATGTCACCTCAAGTATCCGTGGGTATGATTATACGATATGCATCACACAATCTCAGATTCATCTATTCAACGAACACATAGAACCTCAAAGAGTGCCCCAAAGTTTCTAGCGGAGAATCACGACGAAAACGTGTGCCAACCCCTATGCATAGGTTCATGGGCGGAACCTGCAAGTTGATCACCAAAACATACATCAAGTGAATCACGTAGTATCCCATTGTCACCACAGATACGCACGGTAAGACATACATCAAGTGTTCTCAAATCTTTAAAGACTCAATCCGATAAGATTACTTCAAAGGGGAAAATCAATACATTACAAGAGAGTAGAGGGGGAGGAAACATCATAGGATCCAACTATAATAGCAAAGCTCGCGATACATCAAGATCGTATCACCTCAAGAACACGAGAGAGAGATCAAACACATAGCTACTTGTACATACCCTCAGCCCCGAGGGAGAACTACTCCATCCTCGTCATGGAAAGCACCGGGATGATGAAGATGGCCACCAGAGAAGGATCCCCCCCTCCGGCAGGGTGCCGGAATGGGTCTAGATTGTCTTTCGGTGGCTATAGAGGCTTCTGGCGGCGTAACTCCTGATCTATTGTGCTCTCCGATGTTTTTAGGGTATACGGAGATATATAGGCTGAAGAAATACGTCAGGGGGGCCACGAGGGTCCCATTAGGGTGGAGGGCGCGCCCCCTGCCTCGTGGCCTCCTTGTTGGTCCCCTGACATGCACTCCAAGTCTTCTGGGCTTCTTTCCTTCCAAAAATGAGTTCCGTGAAGTTTCAAGTCAATTGGACTCCGTTTGATTTTCCTTTTCTTCGAAACCCTAAAACAGGGTAAAAACAGAAACTGGCACTGGGCTCTGGGTTAATAGGTTAGTCGCAAAAAATGATATAAAAGTGTATGATAAAGCCCATAAACATCCAAAATAGAAGATAATATAGCATGGAGCAATCAAAAATTATAGATAGGTTGGAGACGTATCAGCATCCCCAAGCTTAATTCCTGCTCATCCTCGAGTAGGTAAATGATAAAAACAGAAGTTTTGATGCGGAGTGCTACATGGCATAATTTTAATGTAATTCTTATTAATTGTGGTATGAATATTCAGATCCGAATGATTCAAGACAAAAGTTCATATTGACATAAAAATAATAATACTTCAAGCATACTAACAAAGCAATTATGTCTTCTCAAAATAACATCGCTAAAGAAAGTTATCCCTACAAAATCATATAGTCTGGCTATGCTCTATCTTCACCACACAAAATATTTGAATCATGCACAACCCCGATGACAAGCCAAGCAATTGTTTCATACTTTTGACATTCTCAAAACTTTTTCAATCTTCACGCAATACATGAGCTTGAGCCATGGATATAGCACTATAGGTGGAATAGAGTGGTGGTTGTGGAGAAGACAAAAAGGGAGAAGATAGTCTCACATCAACTAGGCGTATCAACGGGCTATGGAGATGCCCATCAATAGATATCAATGTGAGTGAGTAGGGATTGCCATGCAACGGATGCACTAGAGCTATAAGTATATGAAAGCTCAAAAAGAAACTAAGTGGGTGTGCGTCCAACTTGCTTGCTAATGAAGACCTAGGGCATTTTGAGGAAGCCCATCATTGGAATATACAAGCCAAGTTCTATAATGAAACATTCCCACTAGTATATGAAAGTGATAACATGAGAGACTCTCTACTATGAAGATCATGGTGCTACTTTGAAGCACAAGTGTGGTAAAAGGATAGTAACATTGTCCCTTCTCTCTTTCTCTCTCATTTTTTTCTCTTTTCTCTTTTTTAATTGGGCCTTTTCTCTTTTTTATGGCCTCTTTTCTTTCTCTTTTTTTTCGTCTGGAGTCTCATCCCGACTTGTGGGGGAATCATAGTCTCCATCATCCTTTCCTCACTGGGACAATGCTCTAATAATGATGATCGTCACACTTTTATTTTTCTTACAAATCGATACTTAGAACAAAATATGACTCTATATGAATGCCTCTGGCGGTGTACCGGGATATGCAATGACTCAGGAGTGACATGTATGAAAGAATTATGAATGGTGGCTTTTCCACAAATACGATGTCAACTACATGATCATGCTAAGCAATATGACAATGATGGAGTGCGTCATACTAACGGAACGGTGGAAAGTTGCATGGCAATATATCTCGGAATGGCCATGGAAATGCCATAATAGGTAGGTATGGTGGCTGTTTTGAGGAAGGTATATGGTGGGTTTACGGTACCGGCGAAAGTTGCGCGGTACTAGAGAGGCTAGCAATGGTGGAAGGGTGAGAGTGCGTATAATCCATGGACTCCACATTAGTCATAAAGAACTCACATACTTATTGCAAAAAATCTATTAGTTATCAAAACAAAGTACTACGCGCATGCTCTTAGGGGGATAGATTGGTAGGAAAAGACCATCACTCGTCCCCGCCCGCCACTCATAAGGAAGGCAATTAATAAATAAATCATGCTCTGACTTCATCACAAAATAGTTCACCATACGTGCATGCTACGGGAATCACAAACTTCAACACAAGTATTTCTCAAATTCACAACTACTCAACTAGCATGACTCTAATATTACCATCCTCGTATCTCAAAACAATCATCAAGTATCAAACTTCTCTTAGTATTCAACACACTCATAAGAGAATTTTATTATTCTTGAATACCTAGCATATTAGGATTTTAAGCAAATTACCATGCTATTTAAGACTCTCAAAATAATCTAAGTGAATCATGAGATTTCATCTATTTCTTCAAAATAAAACTACCACCATGCTCTAAAACATATAAGTGAAGCACTAGAGCAAATAACAAACTACTCCGAAAGATATAAGTGAAGATCAATGAGTAGTCGAATAATTATGCAACTATGTGAAGACTCTCTCTCATTTAATAATTTCAGAACTTGGTATTCTATTCAAACATCAAGCAAAGCAAAATAAAATGACATTCTAAGAATAGCAAACATCATGTGAAGAATCAAAAACTTAGGATCAACCGAAACTAACCGATAGTTGTTGAAGAAGAAAGGTGGGATGCCAGCCGGGGCATCCCCAAGCTTACAAGCTTGATACGTATTGAAATATTATCTTGGGATGCCTTGGGAATCCCCAATATTGAGCTTTTGTGTCTCCTTAATTCCTCTCATATCACGGTCTCCCTAAATCTCAGAAGCTTCATCCACACAAAACTCAACAAGGACTCGTGAGATAAGTTAGTATAAACCATTGCAAAAACCTTATCATATTCTACTGTAGCAAATCACTAAAATTATTATTCAACATTTCATACTAAATGCCTCTGCATATTTAATAGTGATATCCTCAAATATAATCATTAAAGAAGCAAACATATGCAAACAATGCAAACATAACAGCAATCTGCCTAAACAGGACAGTCTGTAAAGAATGCAGCAAAATCCATACTTACCTAGCTCCAAAAATTATGAAAGAAAATTCCCACTGTAGTAAATTTATCAGAGCTTAATATGCAAAAGGTTTCGACATTTTATCACATTCTGAATTTTCTACGGAATTATTGCAACAGCGGTAAACTTTCTGTTTTCAAACAACAACATGTGGACTTCTAAAATAGGCATAGTAAAGGCTATCAATGTCACTTTTATTGAAATAAAAGATGCAAAACATTGTTATATATAACAGCAAGAAAATCTTAACAAAATAAATTGACACTCCAAGCAAAACACATATCATGTGGTGAATAAAAATATAGCTCCAAGTAAAGTTACCAATGAACGAAGACGAAAGAGGGGATGCATTCCAGGGCATCCCCAAGCTTAGGCTCTTGGCTATCCTTGGATATTAACTTGGGTGCCTTGGGCATCCCCAAGCTTAGGCTCTTGCCACTCCTTATTCCATAGTTCATCGAATCCTTACCCAAAACTTGAAAACTTCACAACACAAAACTTAACAGAAAACTCGTAAGCTCCGTTAGTATAAGAAAATAAATCACCATCATAAGGTAATGTAATGAACTCATTCTAAATTCATATTGGTGTAATATCTACTGTATTCCAACTTCTCTATGGTTTATAAACTATTTTACTAGCCATAGATTCATCAAAATAAGTAAACAACACATGAAAAACAGAATCTGTCAAAAACAGAACAGTCTGTAGTAATCTGGATCAAAAGTATACTTCTCGAAGTCATAAAATTCTCAAATAAGTTTCTGGACCTGAGGAATTTATCTGTTAATCATCTGCAAAAATAATTAACTAAATATCACTCTCCAAATAAAAATGGCAGCAATTCTCGTGAGTGCTAAAGTTTCTGTTTTTTACAGCATGATCAACAAGACTTTCCCCAAGTCTTCCCAAAGGTTCTACTTGGCACAAACACTAATTAAAAGCAAAAAACCACATATAAACATAGGCTAGATTAATTATTTATTACTAAACAGGAACAAAAAGCAAGGAACTAAAACAAAATTGGGTTGCCTCCCAACAAGCGCTATTGTTTAACGCCCCTAGCTAGGCATGATGATTTCAATGATGCTCACATAAAAGATAAGAATTGTAACATAAAGAGAGCATCATGAAGAATGTGACTAGCACATTTAAGTCTAACCCACTTCCTATGCATAGGGATTTTGTGAGCAAACAACTTGTGGGAACAATAATCAACTTGCATAGGAAGGTAAAACAAGCATAACTTCAAAACTTTAAGCACATAGAGAGGAAACTTGATATTATTGCAATTCCTACAAGCATATATTCCTCCCTGATAATAACTTTCAGTAGCACCATGAATGAATTCAACAATATAACTATCACATAAAGCATTCTTTTCATGATCTACAAGCATAGCAATTTTATTACTCCCCACATAAGCAAAATTCTTCTCATGAATAGTAGTGTGAACAAACTCAACAAAATAATTATCATGTGAGGCATAATCCAATTGAAAACTAAAATCATGATGACAAGTTTCATGGATATCATTATTCTTTATAGCATACAAGTCATCACAATAATCATCATAGATAGAAACTTTGTTCTCATAATCAATTGGAACCTCTTCCGGAATAGTGGATTCATCACAAAATAAAGTCATGACCTCTCCAAATCCACTTTCATCAATATAGTCATCAAAAATAAGAGGCACGCTTTCATCATAATAAATTTTCTCATCAAAACTTGGGGAACAAAAAATATCATCTTCATCAAACATAGCTTCCCCAAGCTTGTGGCTTTGCATATCATTAGCATCATGGATATTCAAAGAATTCATACTAATAAAATTGCAATCATGCTCATCATTCAAAGATTTAGTGCCTAACATTTTATAGATTTCTTCTTCTAGCACTTGAGCACAATTTTCCTTTCCATCATACTCACGAAAGATATTAAAAAGATGAAGCGTATGAGACAAACTCAATTCCATTTTTTTAGTTTTCTTTTATAAACTAAACTAGTAATAAAACAAGAAACTAAAAGACTCGATTGCAAGATCTAAAGATATACCTTCAAGCACTCACCTCCCCGGCAACGGCGCCAGAAAAGAGCTTGATGTCTACTACACAACCTTCTTCTTGTAGACGTTGTTGGGCCTTCAAGTGCAGAGGTTTGTAGGACAGTAGCAAATTTCCCTCAAGTGGATGACCTAAGGTTTATCAATCCGTAGGAGGCATAGGATGAAGATGGTCTCTCTCAAGCAACCCTGCAACCAAATAACAAAGAGTCTCTTGTGTCTCCAACACACCCAATACAATGGTAAATTTTATAGGTGCACTAGTTCGGCGAAGAGATGGTGATACAAGTGCAATATGGATGGTAGATAAAGGTATTTGTAATCTGAAATTATAAAAACAGCAAGGTAACTAATGATAAAAGTGAGCGTAAACGGTATTGCAATGTGTGGAAATAAGGCCTAGGGTTCATACTTCCGCTAGTGCAAGTTCCCTCAACAATGCTAACATAATTGGATCACATAACTATCCCTCAACATGCAACAAAGAGTCACTCCAAAGTCACTAATAGCGGAGAACGAACGAAGAGATTATGGTAGGGTAAGAAACCACCTCAAAGTTATTCTTTCCAATCAATCCGTTGGGCTATTCCTATAAGTGTCACAAACAGCCCTAGAGTTCGTACTAGAATAACACATTAAGACACAAATCAACCAAAACCCTAATGTCACCTAGATACTCCAATGTCACCTCAAGTATCCGTGGGTATGATTATACGATATGCATCACACAATCTCAGATTCATCTATTCAACCAACACATAGAACCTCAAAGAGTGTCCCAAAGTTTCTACCGGAGAATCACGACGAAAACGTGTGCCAACCCCTATGTATAGGTTCATGGGCGGAACCCGCAAGTTTATCACCAAAACATACATCAAGTGAATCACGTGGTATCCCATTGTCACCACAGATATGCACGGCAAGACATACATCAAGTGTTCTCAAATCTTTAAAGACTCAATCCGATAAGATTACTTCAAAGGGGAAACTCAATTCATTACAAGAGAGTATAGGGGGAGGAAACATCATAGGATCCAACTGTAATAGCAAAGCTCGTGATACATCAAGATCGTATCACCTCAAGAACACGAGAGAGAGAGAGATCAAACACATAGCTGCTGGTACATACCCTCAGCCCCGAGGGAGAACTACCCCCTCCTCATCATGGAGAGCACCAGGATGATGAAGATGGCCACCGGAGAAGGATTCCCCCCTCCGGCAGGGTGCCGGAACGGGTCTAGATTGGCTTTCGGTGGCTACAGAGGCTTCTGGCGGTGGAACTCCCGATCTTTTGTGCTCTCCGATGTTTTAGGGTATATGGAGATATATAGGCGGAAGAAATACGTCAGGGGCCCACGAGGGTGGAGGGCGCGCCCCCCTGCCTCGTGGCCTCCTCGTTGGTCCCCTGACGTGCACTCCAAGTCTTCTGGGCTTCCTTCCTTCCAAAAATGAGTTCCGTGAAGTTTCAGGTCAATTGGACTCCGTTTGATTTTCCTTTTCTTCGAAACCCTAAAACAGGGTAAAAACAGAAACTGGCACTGGGCTCTGGGTTAATAGGTTAGTCCCAAAAAATGATATAAAAGTGTATGATAAAGCCCATAAACATCCAAAACAGAAGATAATATAGCATGGAGCAATCAAAAATTATAGATACGTTGGAGACGTATCACATGACTAGCCCAGTTTGTTTTTTTCCTTTGTGAAAATGGCTAGCCCGCTATTTTGTTTTTTTTGCAGAATAACCAACGTAGGCCTTCTTGCTTTTCTACGCCCTGCTGGGCCGGAAATCTTTCAAGATGAGGAGGGATGCATTTTTCCCAGAAAATGGGCTATAAGTAATAAGAAATGGGCTATAAGTAATAAGAAATGGGCTATAAGTAATAATAAATGGGCTGTAAAATGAAAAAAATATAGCAAACAGGAAATTAGTTCCAAAATACTGTTTTCTTTCGGATTTTGATATTTTAAATTTCATTGTTTTTGTGCGGGTAAAATTTCATTGAATTTAAATTAAGGTATATTTATATTTCAAATTAATTTGAATCTGGCTAGAAATTTTGGGCTGTATGCTGTTTGGGACAGATTTGGAGGCTGACTTGTGGGTCTACTAGGTTGACGTGTACTTTGGCTTTGTCAACTTAGTCCACAAACGATTCTAGCAGCAGTGATCGTTGGATGTTAATCCAACGACCATGCTGCTTCTTCAATATCTGATCTTGTTGCTCCAGCCGCCCAAACCAGCTCCGGTGGGACTGCCTGCTCCGACCTCCCGTGGCCGGCTGTGCTGCTGCACATGCCGCACCGCCCCACCCTACTTCATTGTTGGTCAGGCCATTCCTCTACTCACCCACACCTCCTATTATTTTCCGGTGATGGCAGCCGGACCAGTAAACCCTCGTACTCCCCATCGCGTGGGCAACCATTGTCGAGACTTCCCCGGCTCCATGTCGTTCCCTTCCTAGGCCTCGCCATCGTCCACCACCATGGTGCTCTCGGCGCAGCCTGGTCAATGTGGTCAACGAATGACATCCATCGGCCGTGGACTGTACGCACAAAATAATGATTCCTCCACCTGGCAGCTGGGACCCACCGGAAGGGCCTCTGTATTTCGCGAAAAAAACGTTCCCCCCGCTGACATGTCGGACCCACCAGCTATACCTTCGCACGCAAGGAAGTGTCTCCTTATTACGCACAAAAAAATGAATACCCCCTGCTAGCTGGGACCCACCATTGTGGGAGGTTGACTTGTGGGCCTACTAAGTTGACCGGGACGGAGGGCTTTGTCAACTTAGTCAATATGAACGATTCTAGCTCCAGTGACCGTACGATGTCCATCCAACGGCCATAGTGCTTCTTCAACCTCTGGTCTTCTAGCTCTAGCCGCCCAAATTAGCGCCGGTCATGCCGCATGCTCCTGCCTCCCGTGGCCGGCTGTGCTGCCGCGGTGACCTCACCGCCCCCTACTATTCCCCCCGCTAGTCAGGCCCTGCGGCGACGGCAGCCTCACACCGCAGCCGAACCAGTGAACCCTTGTAATCCTCTCCGCGCGAGCTTCCACTGCCGCGTCTTCCCCGGCTCCGCGTCGTCCCCTTCCTAGGCCTCGCCGTCATCCACCGCCGTGGTGCTCTCCGCGTAGCGTGGTCAACTTGGTCAAGGAACGACTTCCATTGGAAGAGTATTGTACGTGGAGAGGCTGACAACTGGGTCCACGGCCACAACCCAGTTTTTTTAGTGATTTGCCAAGTAAGTCACTTTGTCAGGCCTGTTGGGCTGCAAATCTTTCAACACGAGGAGAGCTTTCATTCGGCTGGCCGAGAAAATGGCCCATCAGTAATGAGAAATGGGTTGTACATTTTTAAAACACATCAAACCGGCAATTAGTTTCAAGTATCTTTTTTTTCATTTCGAGATATTAAATTACATTAATTTTTATGCATGGAGAATTTGTTGGATTTTATATTGATATACATTTATTTTTAAAACCATTTTGAATGTGAGTCGAAATATCAGGATTAAAAACAGTTCGGACCGCACCGAAATATGCAAAATTTCATATAATTTTTTAACCGTGGCCGCAATATGGGTTGTAATGCTAACAAAAAGAATATGGGCTCCAAAAAACCTTAAGAATTAGCAGATGGGCTGTAAATTATTAGAAATAATGGCAGATGGGTTGGATGCTGTTTTCCACTGATTTGAGGCTTTCCTAAAAAAAGGTTGACACACAAGTAGTGACAGTTGGATGTCCATCGAACGGCCGTCGTGCTTCTTCAATCTCTGCTCTTCCTACTCCAACCGCTCAAACAAGCACCGGCGGGACTGCCTGCTCCCTCCTCCCCGCGGCCGGTTGTGCTGCCGCGCAGGCCTCACCGCCCCACCGTACTCCCTTAGCTGGCCTAGCCATCCCTCTACTCACCCACACCTGCTGTCATTCTCTGGCGACGGCAGATGAACCAGTAAACCCTCATACGGTCGTACTCCCCTCCGCGTGGGAAACAACTGTCTAGTCTTCCCTGCCTCCGTGTCGTTCCCTTCCTAGGCCTCGCCGTCATCCACCGCCCTAGTGCTCTCGGAGCGGCCTGGTCAACGTGGTCAACAAACGACATGCATATGAAGTGGACTGTACGTGGAGAGGCCGACAGTTGGGTCGACGGCCGCACGCAAGGAAATGCCTCCTTATTACGCGCACAATAATGATTCCTCCACCTGACATCAGGGACCCACCGAAAGGGCCTCTGTATTTCGCGAAAAAACGTTCCCGCCGCTGACAACTCGGACCCACCAGCTATATCTTCGCACGCAAGGAAGTGCCTCCTTATTACGCACAAAAAAATGAATACTCCCCCTGTTAGCTGGGACCCAGTATAGTGGCAGGCTGACTTGTGGGCCTACTAAGTTGATGGGGATGGAGGGCTTTGTCAACTTAGTCAATATGCACGATTCTGGCTCCAGTGACCGTACGATGTCCATCCAACGGCTGTAGTGCTTCTTCAACCTCTGGTCTTCTTGCTCCAGCCGCCCAAACCAGCGCCGGTCGTGCCTTGTGCTCCTGCCTCCCGTGGCCGGCTACGATGCAGCGGAGGCCTCACCGCCCCCTACTACTCCCACCGCTGGCCAGGCCATCCCTCTACTCACCCATACCCCCTGTTATTCTGCGGCGACGGTAGCCTCACACCGCAGCGAACCAGTGAACCCTCATACTCCTCTACGCGTGGGCATCCACTGTCGCGTCTTCCCCGACTCTGCGTTGTCCCCTTCCTAGGCCTCGCCGTCGTCCACTGCCCTGGTGCTCTCGACGCGGCGTGGTAAACGTGGTCAAGGAACGGCTTCCATCGGACATGGACTGTACGAGGAGAAGCTGACAGCTGGGTCCACGGCGCAGCAAGGAAGTGCCTCCTTATTACGTGCAAAATAATTATTCCTCCACCTGACAGCGGGGACCCACCGGACGGGCCACCATATTTCACGAAAAAAACGTTTCCCCTTGACTGCTGGGACCCACCAGCTACACCTTCGCACGCAAGGAAGTGCATCTGGGTAAAAAAACAAAACGATTTGCCCCCCTGACTGCTGGGACCCACTAGCTACATCTTCGCACGCAAGGAAGTGCCTGACAGTCGGGACCCACCTGGTCGAAGCGTACGTAGCGTTGTCATTCCGGTCGCGAACGTGTACGTACATATTGGTCGATGTAGAGGCGCGCACGTGTCGTAGTAGAGGCGCGCACATGTCGTAGTAGAGGCGCGCATGTAGCATGTACACGTACGTACAACGGCCAGGGTGCAAGAAAGAAAATACGGCCATGTATGTGTACATACGGGCGGGGTCTCGAACGCCTACTCGCGCATACGTACGGCCAGGGCTCGTGTACATGGCTGGGTTGGAACGGAGAAATAGCATCGTCGTCGTCCTCATGGGGAGGCAACGGAATGCGTCGTGTTCATGGGGAGGCAACGGAATGCGTCGTGTTCATGCGGAGGCAAAGGAATGTGTCGTGTTCATCGGGAGGCAAAGGAACGCGTGGGAGCCAACCGGCTGGGTCGGAACGGAATGCGTGGTCGTGTTCATCGGGAGGGCTTGGACTGAACAGGTGATGGAAACGAGGCCTGGCGTACTGCAGAACGAAGGAAACGGACCTCCTATGGTCGAAACGGGGGTCCTGTTGATCGGGAGGGCGTACCGCAAAACGGACGGAACGAACCTCCTATGGTTGAAACGGGGGTCCTGTTCATTGGGAGGGGTGTGGCGTACCGCAAAACGGGACTCCACGGGATACTGTTCATCTCCACCGTCGACCTCCTCCAGCCTCCACGGGCTCCTATTCATCCAGCCTCCACCGTGCGCTACTCCACCGCCTACTGTTCAACCACCCCTCCACCATCTACAGTTCATCCAGCCCTCCACACCAAGGGGTCCTGTTCAACCACCCCTCCACGGGCACCCCTCCACCGTCTACTGTTCATCCAGCCCTCCACACCATGGGGTCATGTTCATCCAGAGGCAACACAACCGCTCACTGTTCATCCAAAACCCCCCGCAACGTTCACTGTTCATCCCAGAGGCAGCATCGATCGGCTTCAGTTAGCAGTAGTAGCAAAGGAATCGCTCGATCGGGTTCAGTTAACAGCCATCGATCGATTAATCGGGTTCAGTAACGCGTAGCCTGTAGTGCAATCGCTTGGGTTCAGTTAGATCCCAACACCTCGCTCGAGTTCAATTAGAGCCAACGCCTTGCACACACGTGCGTACATGTACGAGAGAAACGTGCATCGCTCGACCCCCGACCTCCCACCGTAACCGGGAACTCCCCGAAATTTTCCTCCCCCTCGCTTCTACCATGGTTTTTCCGTCATGGACGGCCCAAAGAATGTCATGCAGCTGCGTCTCCGTCCCGCCCAGGACGAAAAGCCCATTTTCGATCATGATTTTTTGTCATAGAAGTAGGAGCCCACCACATCTATGATGATACCGGGTTTTGTCACAATTATCATCATAGAAGTGTCATATGTATGACAGAATTTTTTTTTGTTCTTTCCAAAATGTCACGGATGTGTCTTTTTTTGTAGTGGTCCCATCCGGACACGGGAGGATGTCTTCAATCTTGTATCCTCATAGTCCAACAGTCCGGCCAAAGGATATAGTCTGGCTGTCCGGAAACCCCCTAATCCAGGACTCCCTCAGGGATAAAATCAAGCAATATGATATAAACCCCATCTTTTTATCCTCGATGGCAACAATACAATACGTGCCTTGCTGCCCCTGCTGTCACTGGGAAAGGACACCGGAAGATTGAACCCAAAGCTAAGCACTTCTCCCATTGCAAGAAAGATCAATCTAGTAGGCAACTGATAATTTGAAGAGACTTGCAAAGATATTTAAATCATGCATAAAAGATTTCATAGAAGAATCAAATAATGTTCATAAATAATCATGATCATAAACCCACAATTCATTGGATCTCGATAAACACACCGCAAAAAGAATTACATCGAATAGATCTCCAAGCGAATTGAGGACAACTTTCTATTGAGATCCAAAGAGAGAGAAGAAGCCATCTAGCTAATAACTATGGACCCGAAGGTCTGTGGTAAACTACTCACACATCATCGGAGGGGCTATGGTGTTGATGTAGAAGACCTCCGTGATCGATTCCCCCTCCGGCAGAGCGTCGGAAAAGGCCCCAAGATGGCATCTCATGGGTATAGAAGGTTGCGGCGGTGGAAATAAAGTTTTGTGGTGGTCCTGGATGTTTTCGAGGTATATGGGTATATATAGGAGGAAGAAGTATGTCGGTGGAGCTGCGAGGGGCCCACGAGGGTGGGGGCGCGCCTCCCTGCCTCGTGGCCTCCTCGCTTCTTTGTTGATGTTAACTCCAAGTCCCATGGATCACGTTTGTTCCAAAAATAACTCTCTCGAAGGTTTCATTCCGTTTGGATTCTGTTTGATATTCCTTTTCTACGAAACACTGAAATAGGCAAAAAACAACAATTTGCACTGGGTCTTTGGTTAGTAGGTTAGTCCCAAAAATAATATAAAAAGGTATATTAAAGCCCATTGAACATACAAAATAGATAATATAATAGCATGGAACAATAAAAAACTATAGATATGTTGGAGACATATCAAGCATCCCCAAGCTTAATTCCTGCTCGTCCTCGAGTAGGTAAATGATAGAAACATAATTTTTGATGTGGAATGCTACCTAGCATAATTCTCAATGTAATTTTTTTTATTGTGGCATGAATGTTCAGATCCGAAAGATTCAAGACAAAAGTTTAATATTGATATAAAAATAATAATACTTCAAGCATACTAGCAAAGCAATCATGTCTTCTCAAAATAACATGGCCAAAGAGAGTTATCCCTACAAAATCATATAGTCTCGCTATGCTCCATCTTCACCACACAAAATATTTAAATCATGCACAATCCCAAGGACAAGCCAAGCAATTGTTTCATACTTTCGATGTTCTCAACTTTTTCAATCTTCAAGCAATACATGAGCGTGAGCCATAGACATAGCACTATAGGTGGAATAGAATGGTGGTTGTGGAGAAGACAAAAAGGAGAAGATAGTCTCACATCAACTAGGCATATCAATGGGCTATGGAGATGCCCATCAATAGATATCAATGCGAGATAGTAGGGATTGCCATGCAACGGATGCACTAGAGCTATAAGTGTATGAGAGATCAACGAAAGAACTAAGTGGGTGTTCATCCAACTTGCTTTCTCACGAAGACCTAGGGCATTTTGAGGAAGCCCATCATTGGAATATACAAGCCAAGATCTATAATGTAAAATTCCCACTAGTATATGAAAGTGACAACATAGGAGACTCTCTGTCGGTGTCAAAATCGGCGGATCTCGGCTAGGGGGTCCCGAACTGTGCGTCTAAGGAGGATGGTAATAGGAGGCAGGGAACACGATGTTTTTACCCAGGTTCGGGCCCTCTTAATGGAGGTAAAACCCTACGTCCTGCTTGATTTATTCTTGATGATATGAGTATTACAAGAGTTGATCTACCACGAGATCGGAGAGGCTAAACCCTAGAAGCTAGCCTATGGTATGATTGTATGTTGTCCTACGGACTAAACCCTCCGTTTTATATAGACACCGGAGAGAGTTAGGGTTACACAAGGTCGGTTACAAAGGAGGAAATATCGATATCCATATTGCCTAGCTTGCCTTCCACGCCAAGTAGAGTCCCATCCGGAAACGAGACGAAGTCTTCAATTTAGTATCTTCATAGTCCAATAGTCCGGCCGAACGATAGAGTTCGGCTGTCCGGAGACCCCCTAATCCCAGACTCCCTTAGTAGCCCTTGAACCAGGCTTCAATGACGATGAGTCCGGCGCGTAGTATTGTCTTCAGCATTGCAAGGCGGGTTCCTCCTCCGAATACATCACAGAAGAATTTGAATACAAGGATAGTGTCCGACCCTGCAAAATAATTTCCACATACCACCGTAGAGAGAATAATATTTCCACAAATCTAATCTGCCGACACCTTTTGGCAACATAACATTATGCCGTAGCCCGGTGATTATTCGAACCGTTTCCTTTGACTAGCCCCGCTCATAACGTGAGGCAGTTTCTCGATACGTCTTGTCAAATCAGAGATCGTGTTCCCCTTATTACGGGATTTTCATCAATACGTGTGTGGGTAACCCAACCGCACCATCGATTACGGCGCTTGGGGGGTAAGCGAGTTTTACTAGGCTAGTGGGGGCGCATAGTTTTGGTCGCCCTTATAAAGGGATAAGGTTTAACCTTTCTCTACCCACGCCTTCTTCCTCCTTGACCATCCATTCTTGCGCACTCGAGCCCCAACGCCCAAGTCCACATCTTTCTCCTCAACCTCCTCCAAACATGTCCGGAGCGGAAGGCAAGTGGATGGCTTCCTCCATTACGGAGGAACACATCAAAAAGCTGCACGGAGCCAGATACTTAGCCGCGAATATCGTGCATCGGCTGCCCGCTGCGGGGCAGATCGTCCCTACTCCAGAACCCCATGAGAGGGTAGCTTCCCTCCACCACTTCCTCTGCGGACTGGGGTTTCCCCTTCATCCATTCGTCCGTGGTCTCATGTTCTACTACGGGCGGGACTTCCATGATCTGGCCCCGAACTTCATCCTCAACATTTCGGCGTTCATCGTTGTCTGTGAGGCTTTCCTCCACGTCCGGCCCCACTTCAGCCTGTGGTTAAAGACCTTCATTATCAAGCCGAAGGTGGTGGGAGGCCAACAAGCAGAATGCGGCGGAGCCATGGTGGGCAAGATGCCCAATGTTATGGCTTGAAGGCTCCTTCGTGGAGACCATAAAGGGGTGGCAATCGGCGTGGTTCTACATCACCGAGCCGCGCGGTGCCAAATGGGTGGCTGCCCCCAAGTTTCGATCCGGAATCCCCACATGGCTCACTTCCTGGAAAGAGAAGGGCCTGTCCGGGGGTCCATCGGTAGAGCTGGACGGACTCCAGAAATGTATTCAGAATATGGCAGGCAAGAAGCTCAAGCATGTCAATATAGTCCAGGTCATGCTCATCCGCCGGATCTTCCCATGCGAACAACGGGACTTAAACTTGTGGGAGTTCGACCCGGCCCAGCACCAAACTCTGAGCGAGCTCTTCGACACGATGCACAAGGACGTCTGGAAGGTGCTGTTCAAGGGCGCCGAGGTCCCTCCCGCCCTCACCGAGGACCGCGGGCTAAGCGCGAAGCGCCAAGCTCATTCGGTGAGTTCTATACATCCGGTAGGATATTTATTTCCCCTAGCTTAACCATGTGCGGGGTCTGAGCTCCATGCCTTTGACAGGACTGGGTGGAGATGTCAGTGCAGATTAACTGTCCGGCCCCTCTGCCCGAAGACACTGCGGACGCTCTCCTGACGGAGATGCTGACTCCGGCTCCTTATAAGGTGCCGGAGAACACCAAGAAGGCCAAGGGAACCCGAAAGAGTTCCCGACGCCAGGCGTTATGGGACTTATCGTCCGATAACTCCACGACGCACTCCTCCCCCGAAAATGAGGAGGAAGATGAAGATGCTCCCCCTCCAATCGGGGGAGATAAGAAAAGGAAGGCCGCCCCAACCGGGGGGGGCGAAGGGTCCAAGAAGGGAAGGACTCTCCTTCCGGACTTCTCCATCACCGCCGCCGAAGGCGGAGACGAGTGGCTGCTCAGGGCCAAGCCCCTGGCGAAGTCATATGTATTCGGATGTCGGAGTAACTCATAGCATACCTTTGTTGCACTGCCTCTCCTAACGCCGAATTATGACTATGCAGACCGCCACGAGCCCGTATCGACGTATCGTTGGACGGCTCCCTGGGCTCGTCGGATATGGATAGTGATCCACCTCCGACCGCCACCTCCCCTTGCCCTACGGACAACTCCGAGGTATTGTCTCAAGAGGCACCGGATCGAGGGGAGACAGTCCCGGAGGCGCCTCAAGGCGACCTTCCGGACTCCAGAAGCAGAGGGAACAAGGCCCCTGAGGGCTCCGAGTTCGGCCCTCAGCCAAACACCGCACCGGAACCTCCAGTGGTTCTGGACTCAGGCAGGCGGCCTCCTTCCAAGAGGGGCAAGACGCCTATGCCGGTGACCTCTGTCCATCCAGAGGCACCAAACAATCTATTGGGAGCGCTTTGCACCGCTTCCATCGACGAGGAGCACCGCACTATTATGAGTGCGGTGGTCCAGAAGGTTCAGTCTGCCAAGAGCGGACTGAATGAAGCCTGTGCCAGCCTTCTAACAAGCTTTGAGGTAAGTTTTTGAAATATGGGGAAAAATATTACCGCATAGACAATAGCCCCTGATGCTTTGTTCGGTGTTCACAAAGAAAAGCCGAACAGAGGATCAAACAATATCGCATGAGTCTAATATAAGTATGTCAATATGCGTATGCAGGCTTCGCTGTTGGCATCTGCCGCACTGACTGCAGAGGTCGCCGCACTGAAGCATGACCTTAAAGGGTCCAAGGACGAGCTCGGCCTTGTCAAGAGGCAGCTCGAGGAGAACAAAGGTAAGTAGTACCTAGTCTATGGATATGTATAAAAAGAATGCGATTGCAAAATGACAGGATCATCGTAAATTTGTCAGGGGCCACGACCGAGGTGGCGACCCTGAAGCAAGCGCTATCCGAGGCCGAAAACAAAGTTTCCAAGGAGCGCACCGAGCGGAAAAGGCATGAGGCACGGGTGGGTGAGGTGCAGCAAGAGCTCCACGCTCTCGTGACGAAGCACGAGGCACTGGAGCTTGACTTGAAGACGCGAGAGTCTGAGCTTGCCGCGGCCCTAGAGAGCGCAAAGAGTGCCAAGGCCGAAGCCCAAAAGGCCCTCCAGGAGATTGATGTGATGAAGAAGATAGCGGCGGGTAAGGCATTCTATATGCAAAGCAAGCATGTGAAAGTAAATTACCTGTTACTTACCCGAATCTGGAGCTCTCCAGGAGCATTCACAGATTTGCCCCGCAGTGTGTCGGATGCCCAGTTTTACCAGGTCGGGGAGGGAAGCTCAACGGAGAAGTTGTTCTGGGCCCAATATACTGGGACCGAACACCCGGTGCCTATGAGCGACCAGCTAAAGTAGCTGGTCGAGCTACACAAGGTGGCCGAACAGGCCATGAAGGGCTTTATAGTCCGGCTGTGGCCTGGCGACGCCCTTCCGAACAGCTACTTCGGCCTGGTGAGGCGGCTTGTGGATGCCTGCCCATGGCTGGAAGTCGTCAAGCGGTCTGTCTGCATCGAAGGTGCACGCCGGGCTTTCGCCCGTGTGAAGGTGCAATGGGCCAAGCTAGACGCCGTGAAGCTGATCAAGGAAGGGCTGCCGGAGGGCAAGGAGCATCGCCATCCCGAGATGTACTTTGAGGGTGTCCTTAAGGGTGCCCGTCTCATAGCGGACGAGTGTACCAAAGATACAATATTTGAGTAAACCCGCTCGTGTAATCCTGTATTCATGAAAACTTGTTCATATGCGCTATGCAACGCTTGTTTGAATTTAAAATATTACCTTCTGTTCGGCTGTTTATCAAATCTGAGAGATGGCTAGTCGTCGGCTTCTGCCCCCATGCCACGAGTGCTGGGGTGTTCGGGATAAACCTGAGCACTCTTGTTCCCATTTTTGGGTCCTTCGAGGGAGGTGCTCAGCACAACGAACAAGGCAATCGGACTATAATGCGTTATCACCTCACTTAGCCATAGAATTCTATAATTTTAAATTTCGGCAAAGCCCCTAGTGTTTGGAAGGCCGAACTCGGGGCGCGATACATGCCTTAAGCCGGACAGGGCCGGCTCCTCGCTCTAAGAGGCATAAGTCTTTAAGGACTCGAAAACCTCTCGAACAGCGACCGGTCTCTCGCCTTATCATGACAGTCAGTTTTAGCTTTCTCTACTGAGGTGCTTAGCCCAGCAGAACCGGGGCACAATTGTAGTAGTTCTCCCAATGCTACCTTAGCCGATATAGCGGAACGTAAGGTACCAAAACATGGGAGCCGGGCAAACCCAACTATTGACCCAAGACATGATTCGGAGCTGATGCATATAATGTTATAAGTTCGGGGTGCCGCACTGTTGAAAGTGTCTGGACTTCTCACGCCGTATTGTGGGGTATGCTTAAGCCCCTAACGTATTGGTCGTACCAGAGTGTACGGGTGCTGGATGTCATGAATGAACATATATATGTAAAAAAAGAAGAATGCAATAATAGTCTTAATGATATGCATTGTTTATTCAAAAAGGTGCATTAAAGTAGAATGATACATGCGGTGCAATAAGCAAAAAGTAGGACTATGTCCCCTCCAAGGGCCAGCTGTCTTCTCCCGCACAAAAGTGGGTCATGAGTGTCGTGAGGGCTGCCATAGATTTCGGCTTTTCCTGACCAAGGTGCCGGGCTAGCCACTCGTCGCGGATGTTGTGTTTAAAAGCTGCTAGGGCTCTGCATCCGTACAGTCGACGATTTGATTTTTCTTTGTTAGGAACCATGTCCAGAATTGCCTGGCCGATTCCTCTGGCTGCTGAATTATATGGCTCAGGTCATCGGCGTCTGGTGGTCGTACATAAGTGCCCTGAAAGTTGTCGAGGAATTCGGCTTCCAGATTTTCCCAAAAGCCAATGGACTTTGCTGGCAAGCTGTTGAGTCAATGCCGAGCTGGCCCTTTAAGTTTGAGTGGGAGGTATTTGATTGCGTGTAGGTCATCACCGCGGGCCATGTGGATGTGCAGGAGGAAATCCTCGATCCATACCGCAGGATCTGTCGTGCCGTCGTGTGATTCTATGTTTACGGGTTTGAACCCCTTTGGGATTTGATGATCCATTACTTCATCTGTGAAGCATAAGGGGTGTGCGGCACCTTTGTACTGGGCTATATCGCGACGCAACTCCAATGAGTCTCGCCCGCTGTGTTTGGCCCGGCCGGATTTACTTTTACTGTATCCGGCATGACGTTTATCGTCTCGCATAGTGGCGCGCCCTCATGATCCGTAGATCGATCTTGCATGTTTTGCTTTGTCCTCCAATATGTCTCGCAGGTCTGGCGTATTTCCCCATGCCTGTTTATTTGAATGGCGTCGAGGTGCAGGCAGAGCTTTTGGCTGGAATGGCTCTCTATCGCGGCCACGAGGTGGCCGATCAGCCACGTCATACGCTTCTTCCTCCACTTGGGGTAGCAACCTGCATTTTGGGTAACTCTTGGAGAGGCGGTCGAGTTTATATTCCTCAGCCGTGAGGACTTCAGTCCATATGTCAGCTAGCAGATCTTGATCAGCTTGAAGCTGCTGCTCCTTTTTCTTAAGGCTGTTTGTCGTGGCTATAAGTCGGCGCTTGAAGCGCTCTTGTTCGACGGGATCCTCTGGCACGACAAATTCGTCATCATTGAGGCTTGCCTCGTCTTCGGAGGGGGGCATGTAATTATCATCCTCCGCCTCTCCATCTGGCGCTCTCTCTGGAGGGCTGGCCTCTCCATCCTCCTGTCCTAGATCATGCTGGAGGGGATTGTTGCCATCTTCGGCACTATCCGGAGTGTTATTATCTCCTGTGCCGATATCACCACTTTTGCTTTGGCGGGACTTAGAGCGGCGCCGCTGACGTCGGCGCTTGGGTTGCTTCTTGGAGGGGTCATCCTCCGCTATCTCGCCGCCATTGCCTTCTTTGGGTGTGTCCACCATGTATATATCGTATGATGAGGTGGCCGTCCAGTGCCCTGTGGGCAGTGGTTCCTCTTCGTCTCCTGCATCGTCGTCCATACCGTCGATGTCTTCGGAGTCGAAGTCGAGCATGTCGGTTAAGTCGTCGATAGTGGCTACTAAGTGGGTGGTGGGTGGGCAGCGAATTTCTTCGTCATCCGCATCCCAATCCTGCCAGACATAGTTCGGCCAGGATCCTCCTGACAAGGAGAGAGACCTTAATGAGTTCAGTATGTCGCCAAAGGGCGAGTGCTGAAAAATATCCACGGAGGTAAACTCCATGATCAGTGCCCAATCGGATTCGCTAGGAACGGGCGCAGGCAGTTCGGAGTCCGTGGCCGGAGAAGGATCCGGTAGTCTGACAACAAGGCTCTCGTACAGGGTAAGGTCGATGTTCGGCTCGATCGCCACTGAGGGTAAGGCCACCGTGATGGGGTCCATCCACCTGTCCATGGACGGCGCAACTGGCTCTGAATTGAGAGTCGGAGCGGCTGCCGATGTGATCTCCTGAATACGGTCCAATGGTAGAGCTAAATCGTACTCATCGTGACCGTGTGGCGCACAAGGCAGGGGCTCGAATCCGTCGAAGATCAAGTCTCCGCGGATATCGGCCGTGTAACTTAAGCTTCCAAACCTGACCTGATGGCCAGGGGCGTAGCTTTCGATCTGCTCCATATGGCCAAGCGAGTTGGCCCGCAGTGCGAAGGCGCCAAACACAAAGATCTGTCCGGGGAGAAAAGTCTCACCCTAGACTGCATCGCTATCGATGATAGAAGAAGCCATCAAGCCTAACGGCGACGACACAGAGGAACTCTCAATGAAAGCACCAATGTCGGTGTCAAAACCGGCAGATCTCGGGTAGGGGGTCCCGAACTGTGCGTCTAAGGCGGATGGTAACAGGAGGCAGGGAACATGATGTTTTTACCCAGGTTCGGGCCCTCTTGATGGAGGTAAAACCCTACGTCCTGCTTGATTCATTCTTGATGATATGAGTATTACAAGAGTTGATCTACCACGAGATCGGAGAGGCTAAACCCTAGAAGCTAGCCTATGGTATGGTTGTATGTTATCCTACGGACTAAACCCTCCGGTTTATATAGACACCAGAGAGAATTAGGGTTACACAAGGTCGGTTACAAAGGAGGAAATATCCATATCTGTATTGCCTAGCTTGCCTTCCACGCCAAGTAGAGTCCCATCCGGACACGAGATGAAGTCTTCAATTTAGTATCTTCATAGTCCAATAGTCCGGCCGAAGGATAGAGTCCGGCTGTCCGGAGACCCCCTAATCTCAGACTCCCTCACTCTCTATCATGAAGATCATGGTGCTACTTTGAAGCACAAGTGTGGTAAAAGGATAGTAACATTGTCCCCTCTCTCTTTTTTTTCTCTGAGCCTTCTCTTTTTATGGACTTTCTCTTTTTTTCGTCCGGAGTCTCATCCCGACTTGTGGGGAAATCATAGTCTCCATCCTCCTTTCCTCACATGGGACAATGCTCTAATAATGATGATCATCACACTTTTATTTACTTACAACTTGATACTTAGAACAAAATATGACTCTATGTGAATGACTTCGGCGGTGTACCAGGATGTGCAATGACTCATGAGTGACATGTATGAAAGAATTATAAAGGTGGCTTTGCCACAAATACGATGTGAACTACATGATCATGCAAAGCAATATGACAATGATGAAGCGTGTCATAACAAACGGAACGGTGGTAGGTTTCATGGCAATATATCTCGGAATGGCTATGGAAATGCCATAATAGGTAGGTATGGTGGCTGTTTTGGGGAAGGTATATGGTGGGTTTACGGTACCGGCGAAAGTTGCGCGGTACTAGAGAGGCTAGCAATGGTGGAAGGGTGAGAGTGCGTATAATCCATGGACTCAACATTAGTCATAAAGAACTCACATACTTATTGCAAAAAACTATTAGTTATTGAAACAAAGTACTACGTGCATGCTCCTAGGGGGATATATCAGTAGGAAAATACCATCGCTCGTCCCCGACCGCCACTCATAAGGAAGACAATCAATAAATAAATCATGCTCCGACTTCTTCACATAATGGTTCACCATACATGCATGCTACGGGAATCACAAACTTTAGAACAAGTATTTGTCAAATTCACAACTACTCAACTAGCATGACTCTAATATCACCATCTTCATATCTCAAAACAATCATCAAGTATCAAACTTCTCATAGTATTCAATGCACTTTTAATGATAGTTTTTCTTATACACATCTTGGATGCCTATTATATTAGGACTAATTGTATAGACAAAGAAAATTACCATGCTGTTCTAGAGGACTCTCAAAATTATATAAGTGAATCATGAGAGATCAATACTTTCTATAAAATAAAACCACCACCGTGCTCTTAAAGATATAAGTGAAGCACTCGAGCAAAATTAATTAGCTCAAAAGATATAAGTGAAGCACATAGAGTATTCTAATAAATTCCGATTCATGTGTGTATCTCCAAAAGGTGTGTACAGAAAGGATGAATGTGGTAAACTAAAAAGCAAAGACTCAAATCATGCAAGACGCTCCAAGCAAAACACATCTCATGTGGTGAATAAAAATATAGCATGAAGTAAAGTTACCGATGGACGAAAACGAAAGAGGGGATGCCTTCCGGGGCATCCCCAAGCTTAGGCTTTTCGTTGTCCTTGAATTTTACCTTGGGGTGCCTTGGGAATCCCCAAGCTTAGGCTCTTTCCACTCCTTATTCCAAAATCCACCTAATCTTTACCCAAAACTTGAAAACTTCACAACACAAAACTCAACAGAAAATCTCATGAGCTCCGTTAGTATAAGAAAACAAACCAGCACTTCAAGGTACTGTAATGAACTCATTCTTTATTTATATTGGTGTTAAAATTACTGTATTCAAACTTCTCTATGGTTCATACCCCCCGATACTAGCCATAGATTCATCAAAATAAGCAAACAACACACGAAAAACAGAATCTGTCAAAAACAGAACAGTCTGTAGTAATCTGTAGGTTTCGAATACTTCTGTAACCCCAAAAATTATGAAATAAATTTGTGTACGTGAGGAATTGTTCTATTAATCATTTTCAAAAATAATCAACCTAATCTCACTCTCCATTAAAAATGGCAGCAAATCTCGTGAGCGCTAAAGTTTCTGTTTTTTACAGCAAGATCACATAAACTTCCCCCAAGTCTTCCCAAAGGTTCTACTTGGCACAAACACTAATTAAAAGCATAAAACCACATATAAACAGAAGCTAGATGAATTATTTATTACTAAACAGAACCAAAAAGCAAGAAACAAAAATAAAATCGGGTTGCCTCCCAACAAGCGCTATCGTTTAACGCCCCTAGCTAGGCATAAAAACAAGAATTGATCTAGGTATTGTCATCTTTGGTATGCAATCCATAAGTGGCTCTCATAATAGATTCATAAGCTAATTTAATTTTATTTCTAGGAAAGTGTTCCATGCATTTCCTTAACGGAAATTGGAATCTAAAGTTTCCTTCTTTCATATCAATAATTGCACCAATCGTTCTAAGGAAAGGTCTACCTAGAATAATAGGACATGTAGGATTGCAATCTATATCGAGAACAATGAAATATACGGGCACATAATTGCTATTTGCAACAATAAGAATATCATTAATCCTTCCCATAGGTTTCTTAATGGTGGAATCCGCAAGATGCAAGTTTAAATAACAATCATCAAATTCACAGAAACCTACATCACACAAAGTTTTTGGAATCATGGAAACACTAGCACCCAAATCACATAAAGCATAGAATTAATGATATCTAATTTTAATTTTAATAGTAGGTTCCCACTCATCATAAAGTTTTATAGGGATAGAAACTTCTAATTCAAGCTTTTCTTCATAAGATTTCATTAAAGCATCAACGATATGTTTGGTAAAAGCTTTATTTTGATCACAAGCATGAGGAGAATTTAGCACGGATTGCAACAACGAAATACAATCTATCAAATAGCAATTATCATAATTAAATTCCTTGAAATCCAAAATAGTGGGTTCATTGCTATGTAAAGTTTTGACCTCTTCAATCCCACTTTTACCAATTTTTGCATCAAGACCTAAAAACTCTGAATCATTGGGACGCCTTTTGGCTAAAGTTGACTCATCTCCAGTCCCATCATTATCAAGATTCATATTGCAAAAAAAAGATTTAATAGGAGACAAATCAATCACTTTTATATCTTCATCCTTATTATCATGAAAACTAGAACAACATGCCTTCACAAACCAATCTTTCTTAGCACGCAGCGGTTCTTTGTTTGCACTCGTCAATGGAAATTCTCATGGATTTGAGAGACTCGTTGATATCATGCTTAGGTGGAATAGATCTAAGTTTCAAATAATCAACATCAAGAGAAATTCTATCCACGTTCCTAGCCAACTCATCAATCTTAGGCAACTTTTCCTCAAGCAAAGCATTGACATTCTTTTGCGAAATCATAAATTCTTTAACACTAGTCTCAAAATCAGAGGGCATCTTATTAAAATTTCCATAAGAGTTGTTGTAGGAATTACCATAATTATTAGAGGAATTACTAGGAAATGGCCTAGGATTAAAGTTTCCTCTATAAGCGTTGTTACCAAAATTGTTCCTACCAACAAAATTCACATCCATAGATTCATTATTATTCTCAATCAAAGTAGACAAAGGCATATCATTAGGATCAGAAGAAAAACTCTTATTAGCAAACAATTTCATAAGTTCATCCATCTTTCCACTCAAAACATTAATTTCTTCTATAGCATGAACCTTTTTACTAGTAGATCTTTCAGTGTGCCATTGATAATAACTAACCATAATATTATCTAGGAGTTTAGTAGCTTCTCCTAAAGTGATTTCCATAAAAGTGCCTCCCACGGCCGAATCTAAAAGATTTCTAGAAGCAAAATTCAATCCAACATAAAAAATTTGTATGATCATCCATAATTTTAATCCATGAGTAGGGCAATTACGTATCATTAATTTCATCCTCTCCCAATCTTGTGCCACATACTCATGATCAAGTTGCTTAAAATTCTTGATATCGTTTCTAAGAGAGATGATCTTAGCGGGAGGAAAATACTTAGAGATAAAAGCATCGTTGCACTTATTCCATGAATCAATACTATTTTTAGGCAAAGACGAAAACCAAGTTTTAGCATGATCTCTAAGCAAAAACGGAAATAGCTTCAACTTAACAATATCATTATCCACATCTTTCTTCTTTTGCATATCACATAAATAAACAAAGTTGTTTAGATGGGTAGCGGCATCTTCACTAGGAAGGCCAGAAAACGGATCTTTCATGACAAGATCCAGCAAAGTAGTATTAATTTCACAAGATTCAGCATCGGTAAGAAGAGCAATCGAAGTGCAAATAAAATCATTATTGTTGGTATTGGAGAAGTCACACAATTTAGTATTATCTTGAGCCATCGTGACAAACAATCAATTCAACACACAAGCAAACAAGAAGCAAGAAAAAAGAGACGAACGGAAAAGAGGCGGACGGAAAAAAGGCGAATAAAATGGATGAAGTGGGGGAGAGGAAAATGAGAGGCAAATGGCAAATAATTTAATGCAAGGGATAATAGTTTGTGGTGGGTACGTGGTATCTCTTGACTTGTGCGTAGATCTCCCCGGCAACGGCGCCAGAAATGGCTAGTTGCTGGGAGATCAAATCTTGACTTTACTTGGTGCAACCTCCCCGACAACGGCGCCAGAAATCCTTCTTCCTACCTCTTGAGCTTGTGTTGGCTTTCCCTTGAAGAGGAAAGGGTGATGCAGCATAGTAGCATCAGTATTTCCCTCAGTTTTTGAGAACCAAGGTATCAATCCAGTAGGAGACTACACACAAGTCCCTCGTACCTGCACAAACAAACAAGAACCTCGCAACCAACGCGATAAAGGGGTTGTCAATCCCTTCACGGTCACTTATGAAAGTGAGATCTGATAAAAATAATAAGATAAATATTTTTGGTATTTTTGTTGTATAGATTGGATAGTAAAGATTGCAAAAATAGAAATAGCAAGTTGATAGGAAAATTATATGATGGAAGATAGACCCGGGGGCCATAGGTTTCACTAGTGGCTTCTCTCAAGATAGCAAATTCTACGGTGGGTGAACAAATTACTGTCGAGAAATTGATAGAAAAGCGCGTAGTTATGAGAATATCTAGGCATGATCATGTATATAGGAATCATGTCCGTGACAAGTAGACCGAAACGATTCTGCATCTACTACTATTACTCCATGCATCGACCGCTATCCGGCATGCATCTAGAGTATTAAGTTCATAAGAATAGAGTAACGCATTAGGCAAGATGACATGATGTAGAGGTATAAACTCAAGAAATATGATATAAACCCCATCTTTTTATCCTCGATGGCAACAATACAATATGTGCCTTGCTGCCCCTGTTGTCACTGGGAAAGGACACTGCAAGATTGAACCCAAAGCTAAGCACTTCTCCCATTGCAAGAAAGAACAATCTAGTAGGCCAAACCAAACTGATAATTCAAAGAGACTCACAAAGATATTTAAATCATGCATAAAAGATTTCAGAGAAGAATCAAATATTGTTCATAGATAATCTTGATCATAAACCCACAATTCATCGGATCTCGATAAACACACCACAAAAATAATTACATCGAATAGATCTCCAAGAGAATTGAGGAGAACTTTGTATTGAGATCCAAGAGAGAGAAGAAGCCATCTAGCTAATAACTATGGACCCGAAGATCTGTGGTAAACTACTCACACATCATCGGAGAGGCTATGGTGTTGATGTAGAAGCCCTCCGTGATCGACCCCCCCTCTGGCAGAGCGCCGGAAAAGGCCCCAAGATGGGATCTCACGGGTACAGAAGGTTGCGGCGGTGGAAATAGGGTTTCGTGGTGCTCCTGGATGTTTTCGGGTATATGGGTATATATAGGAGGAACAAGTACGTCGGTGGAGCTGCGAGGGGCCCACGAGGGTGGAGGTGCGCCTACCTCCCCTGGGCGCACCTACCTGCCTCATGGCCTCCTCGCTTCTTTCTTGACGTCAACTCCAAGTCTCCTGGATCACGTTTGTTCCAAAAATAACTCTCTCGAAGGTTTCATTCTATTTGGATTCCGTTTGATATTCTTTTTCTCTGAAACACTGAAATAGGCAAAAAACAGCAATTTGCACTGGGCCTCTGGTTAGTAGGTTAGTCCCAAAAATAATATAAAAATGTATATTCAAGCCCATTAAACATCCAAAACAGATAATATAATAGCATGGAATAATCAAAAATTATAGATACGCTGGAGACGTATCAACTGTGCAGTCACTGTCACCGCCACTGTATAGCATGCCTCGCCTCATCTCCCTCTCCCCTAGCACCACTCGATCTCCGTCTCGCCGGAGATCCTGAGGTCACTCTTCACCATTGTGGGAGTCCTGGATTAGGGGGTCTCCAGACAGCCGGACTATATTCTTTGGCCGGACTGTTGGACTGTGAAGATACAACAATGAAGACTTCATCCCGTGTCCAGATGGGACTCTCCTTGGCGTGGAAGGCAAGCTTGGCAATACGGATATGTAGATCTCCTCCATTGTAACCGACTTTGTGTAACCCTAGCCCCCTCCGGTGTCTATATAAACCGGATGGTTTACTCCGTAGGACAACAGACAATCATACCATAGGCTAGCTTTTAGGGTTTAGCCTCTACGATCTCGTGGTAGATCAACTCTTGTAATACTCATATCATCAAGAACAATCAAGCAGGACGTAGGGTATTACCTCCATCAAGAGGGCTCGAACCTGGGTAAACATTGTGTCCCCTGCCTCCTATTACCATCCACCTTAGAAGCACAGTTCGGGACCCCCTACCCGAGATCCGCCGATTTTGACACCGACATTGGTGCTTTAATTGAGAGTTCCACTGTGCCATCACCGTAAGGCTCGATGGCCCCTTCGGTCATCGGTAATGATGCGGTCCAGGGTGAGGTTTTCCTCCCCGGACAGATCTTCGTATTCGGCGGCTTCGCACTGCGGGCCAATTCGCTTGGCCATCTGGAGCAGATCGAGAGCTACGCCCCTGGCCATCAGGTCAGGTTTGGAAACTTAAACTACATTGCCGACATCCGCGGAGACTTGATCTTCGATGGATTCGAGCCCATGTAAGGTGCGCCGCAACAATCACGACCAGTATGACGTAACTCTGCCATCGGATAGTGTTCGGGAGATCGCATCTGCAACTACTCCGGCCTTCAATCGGGACCAAATTGCACCATCCGAGGACGGAGGGATAGACCCCGCCTTGGAGGCCGCACTCTTAGTGGCGATGGAGCCGGATATTGACTTCAGCCCTTACGAGAGTCGTGTCACCGAACCACTGGATTCGTCTCCGGCCACGGACTCCGAGCCGCCTGCATCCGTGCCTATCGAATCCGACTGGGCGCCGATCATGGAGTTCACCTCCGCGGTATCTTTTAGCACTCGCCTTTCGGCGATGTGCTAAATTCATTAAGGTCTCTCTCCTTGTCAGGAGAACCTTGGCCGAACTATGTCTGGCTAGAATGGGATGCGAACGACGAAGAAATTCGTTGCCCACCCACCACCCACTTAGTAGCCAGTGTTGACGATTTAACTGACATGCTTGACTTCGACTCCGAAGACATCGACGGTATGGACGATGATGCAGGAGAAGAACAGGAACCAGTACCCACAGGGAGCTGGACAACAACTTCACCACATGACATATACATGGTGGATACACCCAAAGAAGGCAATGGCAAAGAGACAGCGGAGGATGGCCCCTCCAAGAAGCAACCCAAGCGCCGACGTCAGCGGCGCCGCTCTAAGTCCCGCCATAGCAAAAACAACGATAACAGCGCAAGAGAAAATAACACTCCAGTCGACTCTAGAGGAAACAACGACCACATTGCCCCGGCGGCAGAGCACGATGAAGCTGCAAACGACGAACATAGTATGGATCAGACGTACGAACACGGCGACGCCGAGGATAAACCTCATCAAACCCCCTCTGGGGAGGAAAACAGTCTGGACGAAGATGCACACATCATCCCGGAAATGCACTTGGAGCAAGAGAACCTCCGCAGAAGGCTTATTGCCACAGCAAGGAGTCTGAAGAAGCCGAAGCAAAGGCTTAAGGCCGCACAAAATACACTCAACAGCAGGTGGAACAAAGTGCTCGACAACGAAGAAAAGTATGGTGGAAGTTACCACACAAAGAGCTATCCAAAGCGCAAGCTATTACCTGAATTCGACGATGAGGCCTTAGAGCCCACACAGCCGAAAATTGAAACGGCCAACCGACCGAATCGACCACCTTGTGACCGCGGTAGAGCGGCTAACAAGGTCGCACATAAGTCAACACACGATCTACGTGAGGACTTGCGCCAAAAATTCGGTATGAGCAGATCCATCTATGGATCTAGGAAGCGTGCTTTGGCACAAAATCAAAACCGAATACTACAACCGTCTGAACGCCATGGTACATGCAAATACAGGGGTGCCTCACACCCCCTATGTTTCACCGATGAGGTGCTGGACCACAAATTCCCAGAAGGATTCAAACCAGTGAACATAGAGGCGTACGACGGGACCACAGACCCGGGGGTCTCGATTGAGGACTTTATCCTCCGTATCCATATGGCTCACGGAGACGATCTCCATGCCATCAAATACTTGCCCCTCAAGCTTAAAGTGCCAGCTCGGCACTGGCTGAAAAGCCTCCCCGAAAACTCAATTGGAAGTTGGGAAGATCTCGAGGATGCTTTCCGGGCTAATTTTCAAGGGACATATGTCCAACCTCTGGATGCAGACGATTTAAGTCATATAATTCAGCAGCCCGGAGAGTCAGCCCGAAAGCTTTCGAACAGGTTTCTCACTAAGAAGAACCAAATCGTTGACTTCCCGGACATCGAGGCCTTAGTAGCTTTCAAGCACCGCGTCCGAGACGAATGGCTCGCTAGACACCTCGGCCAAGAAAAACTAAGAACAATGGCAGCCCTGACAAGCCTCATGACCCGCTTTTGCATGGGCAAAGATAGCTGGTTAGCCCGCAGTAGCACCAGCAACCCAAGCACATCCGAAGTCAGGGATGGCAATGGAAAACCACGATGCAATAAAAACAAGCGTCGAAATAAAGAAGATAGCCCACATAATACGGCGGTAAATGCCGGATTCAGGGGCTCTCGACTAGGTCAGCGGAAAAACCCTTTCAAAGGAAGCAGAGATGGACTGTCTGGCCGAAACAGGATTCTCGACAAACTATGTCAGATTCATGGCACCCCCGATAAACCTACAAATCACACCCACAGAGAATGCTGGGTCTTCAAGCAGGCCGTTAAGCTAAACGCCGAACACAAGGGGGGGAGACACCAAGTGAAGACGAGGATGAACCTCGCCAGCAAAGCACTGGAGGACAGAAAAAATTCCCACGAGAGGTTAAAACAGTAAACATGATCCATGTGACGAAGAGGAGAAGCAAACATGCACTCTGAGATATACGCGCCATAGAGCCCGTCACCCCTAAGTTCAATCCCTGGTTGGCCTGCCCGATCACTTTTGATCGCGGGGATCATGCGACAAGCATCCGGCATGAAGAATTGGTTGCCTTGGTGTTAGACCCTATAATAATAAACTGATACCATGTCACACGAGTCCTTATGGACGGCGACAGTGGTCTAAATCTGATATATCAGGACACAATCCGAAAAATGGGGATAGACCCGACAAAAGTAAGCCACAGTAATACTACCTTCAAGGGAGTAATACCAGGCCCAGAGGCCCGCTGTACGGGCTCTCTATTACTAGAGGTTGTATTCGGTTCTCCCGACAACTTCCGAAGCGAAAAGTAAACATTCTACATCGCTCCATTTCGAAGTGGCTATCAACCACTACTTGGAAGAGCGGCGTCGCTCGTTTTAATGCAGTACCGCATTATGCTTCTCTCAAGCTTAAGATGCCCGGTCCACGTGGCACCATCATAGTTAGTGGAAATATTGAGTGTTATCTACCCACGGAAGAATGTGCGGCGGCTTTAACAGCCGAACACTAGATGGCCTCACCAACCAGAATAAATGACAGGTCGTCAAGACCACGGACACAGCTAGACCAGTCTGGCGCATCACCACATATACACGAGATTGGTTTGATGGTTAAACCCCCATAGATGGTACCAGGGGCTTCCTGCGTGTAATCAGGGCTAGTTCGGCTCAACTTGACTTATCTTGAATTTTAATGGTTTATTGATAATAACCAATTTTCTGGCACGACAACTTTCACCTAAGTTCGTCTCTTTTACAGATGACAATCGTGCTACACCCATCCAGGACATGGCACAACGGAGACACAGGCGCAGACGTGCAGCAGGGACCCGCTCAAAGGTTTCTTTTCAGATTAAGACCCTACGTAGACCTTTTTTACTGTCTCTTGTTGTTCACATCCTCCGGATACTCAATACAACCGAGAATGATGCTGACGTTATTGGCATGTGGCCACGTCAGGAAATTGCACATACCTGGACACTCGGGGTTTATTATTAAGGGCATTGTTCAACCCGGCATATGTTATAAAGACCGAATACCTTAGGGAGTGTTCGGCGTCGTGAGTTTGTCCTTATATGCATCAACTCCGAATCATGTCTTTGGTCAAATGTTGGATTTTCCTAGCTCCCATGTTTTGGTACCTTACGTTCCGCTATATCGGCTAAGGTAGCACTGGGAGAACTACTGCGATTGTGCCCTGGTTCATCCGGATGAGCACCTCAGTAGGGAAAGCCGAAAACTGACTGTCATGATAAAGCGCGAGACTGGTCAACCACTCGATGACTTAGAGGAATCTTCGGGATTCCTCCGCATTAACGAAGGGCCATTTCCCAGTCATGTACGTATGCGCCCCGTATTCGGACAAGCGCAGAAGTACTAGGGGCTATATAGTAGTCCCACCGTCAAACTCCTATGGCTAAGTGAAAGTGTTAAAGCAATATAGTCTGATTGCCTCGTTCGCTGCACAACGAGCGCCTTCAAGGACTTCTTCAAAGTAGTGCTCGGCAGCTACTCGGCCCACGGCCGAACCCTGTGTTGCAATAGTGGTGGCCTCCATCTCTGCCCAGTATGTCTTGACACGGGCAAGTGCCATCCGAGCACCCTCTATGCATGCCGACCTCTTCATAGCATCAATGTGTGACACATCACCAAGGAATTGTTGCACTAAACTAAATAACTATCCGGCATTGGCCCTTCCGGCCACAGATGATCCACAACAGACCTCATGGCAAGTCCGGACAACCTATGGAGCTCGGCCCACTCGGCCATTTGCTCATTCAACAGCAGCGGACGCACTGGAGCATGGAACTGTGACCAGAACAGCTTTTCCACTTCACGATCTTTTTGATCCTTGAAGTACTCGGCCGCATCATCAGCACTTGCTGCCAAATCCACGTATGCATCTGCAGAACTCCATAGTTGGTCAAGATGGGCATACTTCGGATCTCCGAACCTAGTCCGCAACAAAAAGGGCTTCCCAGCCGCGATATCTCTAGCTTGACGCAGCTCCTCCTTCATCGCTCTGATTTTGGAGCGGGCTTCCTTGGCTGCTACCATGGCCCTCTCTAGGTCCATCGCCTTCGCTCAGTTTTCTTTTTCAAGAAGCTGGTAATGGTCAGCGGCATTTTTCAACTCCACGGCCATCTTCGCTATTCTTTCCTTGCTTTGGCAATGCGCGGCCTGCTCGGCCCTCAGCTCTTCGACTGCCTTTAGAGCAGCCGCATCGCTATTCCTGGCTTGTTCCTTGGCCGCATCGTTATGTGTTGATCACAGGAGAAATCACATACCCTGTGCCTCGTCTAGCCGCTTGTTGACAAGCACGATTTCGGCATCTGCCGCATCAAGTTGCCGCTTCAGCTCGGCAAACTCATCAGTCTGGCTAGCCACCGGACCTTCAACCACCTACACATGAAGGCGACCTGATTATTACCTGGGACTATGATCCTATGTTTGCCGCCGTCCTCGACGGCAACCAGAGTCTTAGGGGCTACTATCTACATAGGTCACACCTAACATGTGCGGTACTGTCAAAAACATACACTATTTCACGTACCTCAAAGCCTTTCAGCAGACTCATAAAAGCTTCATGCAACCCGCTTTTGGCGGATGAAATCCTTTCAGTTACCGTACCCATTAGCATACGATGCGCTTCTGAGATGGCTGCTTGCTCCAGAAGATCCTTCAGTGCGTCCGACCGCACACTGTACGGTTCCGGACTCTTTCGGTTGCTCTCTTTAGGAGCCGAATACTGAGGACTTCGCATGGCCAAAGCATTACCCTCTGGCCTTGGCGGATCAGGAGAAACCCTCCGCGACGACACTTCAGGGTCGCTCGCCTCATGAGGCAGGGTGGCAGGGGGAGGTGTTTCGCTCTCCATCATCTCCGGAAGAAGATCCCCCGAAGACGAACTCTCGAGAAGGGCTACAATCCGAACTAGAAGATATAAGCTTTGGTTATTGTCTTCAGAAGTAAGGTAGGATATTTTCACTATTAAGTACTTTTTGTTCACTTACAGCTCGGTCGAGGGCTGATCCCCTTGCGGGCACTGTGCAGCAAGAGTACCCTCCAAGACGGGACCCTCTGGGGAAGATTTCTTCCCCCGTTTGATAACCTTTTTTTCCGGGTCTTTAGAGGTGTTCCTCTTCCTTCCTTGGGGAGGGGGAATGTCGGATTCTTCTCCCTGGTTATCCTCCTTCGCGGAGGCGCTAATTCCCCCGGTTTGGATGAATAGTGCGTGAGGCCCACTTTCAGCCTCTGTATTCCCCCCTTTATCTCCCCTGAGGGCGCCTGATAAGGCGCCGGCTCGAGCATCCTGGCTAGTAATGGATTGGCCGAGCCTTCGGGATGGGGGGCCGAACACCTGATCATCTTCGCCTTTGTTATCTAGTCCTGGTCAAAGAGCGACTTTTCATAATGATGTTAATAAATAAGAAGACATCATGTTCGGCCATGGGATTACTTACTTGGGTATCGGGGCGATTACAGCTCAGGCCCACATCCTCGGTGGTGTCCAGACACTTTATTTGGGGTCCGAAGAACAATTTGTACATCTCTTCGAGCGTCATGCCGAGGAAGTGCTGTATAATTCGCGGTCCTTCCGGGTTGAATTCCCACATACGGAGGGGTCGACGTTTGCAAGGCTGGACTCGATGAACTAGCATGACTTGCGTTACCATGACCAGGCTAACATCTCTCTCAAGGAGATCTCGGATGCAACTCTGCAATATCGGCACATCATTTACTGGCCCCTAGTTCAGCCCCTTATTGATCCATGACGTCAGTTGTGGTGGCGGGCCCGAGCGAAAGGCTAGGGCAGCTACCCACTTGGTACTCCGGGGAGCTGTGATGTAAAACCACTCCCGTTGCCATAAACTGGACACCTCTGGGAAGGAACCCTCAGTCCATGGAGCATCAGCGGTTTTGCTTATTGCGGCACCTCCGCACTCTGCGTGACGCCCCTCGATCATCTTCAGCTTCACATTGAAAGTCTTGAGCCACGGGATGAAGTGTGGGGTAATGCGGAGGAAGGCCTCACACACGAGGATGAATGACGAGATGTGAAGGAGGGAATCCGGGGCCAGATTATGAAAATCCAGCCCATAATAGAACATGAGCCCCCTAACGAAGGGATCCAGAGCGAGGCCTAGCCCTCGGAGGAAGTGAGAGATGAACACAACACTCTCGTTGGGTTCGGGAGTGGAGATGACCTGCCCTCGGGCAGGCAGCCTATGCGAGATTTCGGCGATCAGATACCTGGCCTCTCTCAGCTTCCTGGTGTCCTCCTCTGTGACAGAGGAAGGCATCCACAGACCTTGGAGGTTGGATCCGGACATGGTTGAAGGTCCGAAGCACCTGACCTGAGCCTTGGGTGTTAGAACTCGAGGCGGGGGAAGGATTCGATTGAGCACGAGAGGGAAAAAAAGGACAGGCCTGGGCCTCTTTATAAAGAGGGTGAATATCAAGCGTCCTCCTCGTGGCCGTTTGGGACTTGCCTGAAATCGAGGAGTCATACCAACAGGCGCGATTGGGTTACCCCGTCCGTATTGATGAGAATCCCGTAATAAGGGGGACACGATCTCTGCTTTGACAAGACGTGTTAGGAAAACTGCCTTGCGATATGTGCAGCGCTGGTTGAGAAAAATGGATCAAACAATGACCGGGCCATGACATGTTGTCGTGCTGTCAAAACATGTCAGCAGATTAGATTTTTGGAAATATTATTCTCTCCACGGTGGTATGTGGAACTTGTTTTGCAGAGCCGGACACTATCCTTGTGTTCAAAATCTTCTATGGAGTATTCGGAGGAGGAACCCGCCTTGCAATGCCGAAGAAGAATCTGCGCGCCGGACTCATCATCATGGAAGCCTGGTTCAGGGGCTACTGTGGGAGTCCTGGATTAGGGGGTCTCCGGATAGCCGGACCGTATCCTTTGGCCGGACTGTTGGACTGTGAAGATACAAGATTGAAGACTTCGTCCCGTGTCCGGATGGGACTCTCCTTGGCGTGGAAGGCAAGCTTGGCAATACGGATATGTAGATCTCCTCTCTTGTAACCGACTTTGTGTAACCCTAGCCCCCTCCGATGTCTATATAAACCGGAGGGTTTAGTCCGTAGGACACAGACAATCATAGCATAGGCTAGCTTTTAGGGTTTAGCCTCTACAATCTCGTGGTAGATCAACTCTTGTAATACTCATATCATCAAGAACAATCAAGCAGGACGTAGGGTATTACCTCCATCAAGAGGGCCCGAACCTGGGTAAACATCGTGTCCCCTGCCTCCTATTACCATCCACCTTAGACGCACAGTTCGGGACCCCCTACCCGAGATCCGCCGGTTTTGACACCGACAACCATCTCACTGTGCCCCCGCGTAGCCTCACCTCGCTCGCCTCCCCCAGTACCACTATTTCCTCGCTAGCCGCTCCAGCACCGAAAGCCTTCTGCCCCATAAATCAAGCCCCCCAAAACCCCACCTTCCAAACTCCACCATGGCTGAACGCGAACCGCACAATCCGCGATTGGAGCAATCTTCCCAGTGACGTCCTCGACCTTTGTTGTTCGTGTATGGATATGTTGAGTGCCCTGCGGCTGGTTGCATGCTCGAGGGGCATGCACACGGCCATCGTCGCAGCGAGGCCTAAGCTTCTCAAGACACCTTGTTTGCTGCTATCTGGTCTTGCGAGATTTGCTCACCATCATACGGAGGCATACATGATGCCCCTCGACTTCAATCCGACCTCCATTAGCCGAAACTTCTTTGTGGGTATGTAGCGGGTCGCTGTACATCATTTCCCTCGACTTCGATTCGATCACCATCGCCCAAAACTTCTTGCAGGTATGTACTGGGTCGGCATGAACTCCCACTGGATGGCTGCCGTCAGAGAAGACGGGGAAAAGTTGGTGCTCATGAACTTACAGACCTCCTATGAGATTATCCTTCCTCCGTTGGATGATACAGATTTTTACCTCCACGGTCCAAGTCATCTAGATTACGTCGTCAATTGGTCGCACCTTGTTTTGCAGAAGATTGTAATCTGACAAGTGCCCACACGACATGCGGATGACACAGACTTCAAGATAATTGCGTTGTTCGACAAGGGACTCGCCTATATTTCTGCTGGAGACAGCTCAGCTTGAAGTGGACCATCGTCAAAGCTGATACACACTTCTGTGATGCTATTGAACACAATGGTATCATTTGTGCGATCGACAAAACAAATGGCATCATGTATTGCTGTGACAACGCGTGTAAGTTGCTTTCGTCTGATGTTAATGATGATGCCATGACACTGTTTGAACTTTTTGTGATGATTGACATATCCATGTTTGAGCAGAATTTGAGTAGAACTATGGCAATGTATTAGAAACACCATAAATCAGCTATATTTGGAATGAGTTAATTCATGTGATTGTGACCATGTCATTACAGCCAATTTGTACCACTGAATAATCAAACTGTTAGGAAGATACTGATATTCTCCTTACTTTATAATAATCCATATACTGCTAAATATGAGTGTGTATCAATGGCCATGTTAGTTTCCTCATTTTCATGATGTAGAAACATGCATCACACTGTTGATTTCATCTAACCATACATTAGGTAAGAAAATGTGCATATGGAGAACTCTATATTTTGAAGTAGTGAACATACCTATGTTCGCCCTTTAGCAATCAATAGCTAGAATGATATGCTCACAAAAATTTTGCCCATAGAACATGAGTATATAACAATGCATGGTCTGTTAGTTTTGCCTGATGAATTTGTTTGTGAGGACAGAACATGATTACATAATATGCATGACATGGTAGTTTCCTGTGAAGAATCGATTGTGAGATAACATGAGTATAACCATGCATGACACTTCTATATTTTTGAACCCAGTATACATTTCCCTGTATTTTCCTCCTAGTTTCTACAGGGACATATCAATGCTATTTCTTGCATTATCCGATCCATACTCTGAACAATGCTAATCTTACATTAACAATGCATGTCCTTTTTGATATGATGCAGTGTCCCTACAGTTACTGCCCTTTGTAATCACACCACCTTTGCCAAAAACAAGGAAGCACAACCGGTTCCTTGCTCGATCAGAGGACGGAAAAAGACGGATGATCATTTGGACACATGAGCCGGAAAAGTTATATTGCAAAAACCCCACTGTATGCAAGCACCGTGAAATACGTGAGTATCCGGACAGTGGCTGTTACGTCAATGAGCAGGATACCATCTTGTTGGGGCCTGCGGGATTTTTGAGTTGGAGGCGGGTAAACAGCCCTGGTTCATACTCTCTGTTTCTCAGACTCAATTATACAATTAACCAGGAGATCACCGCTGGCAAGGACCTTGATGGCAGAGAGGCTCTATTTGCTATGGAAAATTGTGTCTACACGGCGAGCCCTAGGAGTTTGGGAGCAAACTCCCCTGATTGTCAATGATACAGCCTGCAGCCAAAAGAAGGTGAGAATGACAAAGGCATCTGGATTAACTTTGATCCTTGGATGTGTCGAGTCCAATAGGCAGTGATGTGGTTCAAGCCTTCAGGTTGATAGGTAATTGGGCTGTTGCATCGAAAGGGTGGAGTACTGGTGTCTCCGGATCACTGGTGGTTGAACCGGGGCTGCAAATTATTATGGTGTTGGGCCATCCCTCTTCGAATGACTTGGTGTCTTTGCTGCTTGTTCTAGATGGGTAGTTCTCTCTTTTGTTATGCATATTCCTTGTCATTTGGTCATCCTCATCTATGTCAAGCTTACTATGTAATAGTTGCCTCTATTTAGAATGTCATTCTCGTCTGGATCACGAGAGTCTGAGCGCTGTAGATGGGTGCGTTTTGGTGGTGTAGCAAGACTTCTTATGAACTATCATGTCTTGTTGTTTATGTCAATAGTAGTCACTAGTCAGTGTTTGAATGTTGCATTATTCGTTGTTTCAAAATGTTTATTGTCTCGAACTGCTGGTGGGCTAAATGAGGGCATCACCATTCTCCAGTGTTTAGAGTATATCTCCTTTTTTCAAGTTATAATTTGAGCTCAGTGTCTTTTCGATGATGTACACTTGTTTGGGCCAGTGAGGTGTCGTTGAATATGGGCCGAGTAGTAACGCAATGCCAAATAGGTCAATTATGACTCTAAGGCCGGGCTTTCAAAAGATCCTCAAAAAGATGACGCGCTCTCAAAAAAAGAAAGAATAAGAACTCTTAGGCCGACATGTGGGCGCCACCGGTGGTTTCGTGCGCTTGCACGCCGAGAGCATACTGGCGCGTGTTTGAAATTTATGCTACCTTTTCATCCCCGATCAACCGCCCCTCCCCCACCTCTGGAATCTCGATTCCTACTCCAGTTCCCCCAAATCCCCGTCTTGTACTCCCTGTACTCCAGCACACTATCATGTCGCCGGTCAACGCGGATCTCCGAGCCGGAGATCCTGAGGTCCGTCCTGCCTTCGGGCGCTACATGATGTCGCTCAACAATGGCATGGCGGCGCTTGATGACCAGTTTGCCGGCAAAGTGCTGATGGTAACCATCAATAGCGACCGGCCTCCCGTCTCTTCGGACGACCTTGTCAAAGCTCTTGCCATTGCGCATGGCATCCAAATAAGTGACTTGCTCGTCGAAGTCTGTCCGCCACCGGCTGATTTCTTCGTCAGGTTCCGAACAACTTTCGACTGCAATCGTGTGTTCGAATCTCCCCGGCGTTTGTTCTGCGATGGCGCGTTGGTGAGCTTTGATCGGTGGCACCTAGGATGGGGCTCGCTGCCCTTTGAGTTTTTAACAAAGCTTACCTTCCACGGCATGCATCGACGTGCTTGGAACAACGAGTCCATGAATGAGCTTATCAATGACCTTGGAGGTGAGCTCGTAAATACGTTTGTTCCTCCAGACAGCTGGGCTCTAACGGTTATGGCATGGATGAAGAAGCCGTCCACCATACCAAAGGTGATTGGTGTTGAGATACCGGTGCAGGAACCGGGGTTGTACTATTCGTCGCCACCAAGGCCACCGTGGACCACGTTAGGGATGTACCTGTATCGAGTGTTCATGCATGTGAAGAAGTGGTCAATCCATCAATCAAAGTCCTGCTGCCGCCGCTGGTGCTCGAGTCCGTTGACGATGTCCATTACAGGAGTCAATGTCAGACTTTCCCCGTGTTGCTCGGAATGATGGATGGCACAAGGCCTACTCCATCGCGTGACGGAGGCCGCTGCTGTAACACCCTCGATGCAGCTATATCTCCTACGTGTCGAAGCACGACTTAGAGGCATAACCGCATTGAAAGCAATGTCACAAGTGAGGTAATCTTCACACAACCCATGTAATACATAAGGGAAAAAGATACATAGTTGGCTTACAATCGCCACTTCACACAATTACATGAATAAAGCATTACATCAACCAAGTACAATCAGGGCCCGACTACGGAGCCAAAATAAAAGAAGAACCCCAAATGCGACAAAGTCCCCGATCGACCCCAACTGGGCTCCACTACTGATCAACTAGAACAAAACAACACAAAGGACAAGATCTTCATCGAGCTCCTCCTGAGCTTGGTTGCGTCATCTGCACGGACTCATCGGCAGCTGCAAGCTGGTTTTGGAAGTATCTGTGAGCCACGGGGACTCAGCAATCTCGCACCCCTGCGATCAAGACTATTTAAACTTATGGGTAAGGTAAAAGGTATGAGGTGGAGCTGCAGCAAGCGACTAGCATATATGGTGGATAACATACGCAAATGAGAGCGAGAAGAGAAGGCAAAGCACGTTCGAGAAAGTAATGATCAAGAAGTGATCCTAAACAACCTACGTCAAGCATAACTCCAACACCGTGTTCACTTCCCGGACTCCGCCGGAAAGAGACCATCACGGTAACACACGCTGTTGATTCATTTTAATTAAGGTCAAGTTTAGGTTTTCTACAACCGGACGTTAACAAATTCCCATCTGCCCATAACCGCGGGCACGGCTTTCGAAAGTTCAAATCCCTGGGGAGTCCCAACTTAGCCCATCACAAGCTCTCACGGTCAACGAAGGAATAGACCTCCTCCCGAGACATTCCGATCAGGCTCGGTATCCCGGTTCTACAAGACATTTCGACAGGGTAAAACTAAACCAGCAACACCGCCCGAATGTGCCGACAAATCCCGATAGGAGCTGCACATATCTCTTTCTCAGGGCACACCGGATCGTCCAAACTTCCGGTAGGCCAGCCCAGAGTTACCCCTGGTGGCCACCGGCGACTGACAAGTTGGACCAACACTCAGAGGAGCACTGGCCCGGGGGGGTAAAATAATGAAGACCCTCAGGAGCGCGACTCCCAAAGGAAAAGAAAAAGGCTAGGTGGCAAATGGTAAAACCAATGTTGGGCATTGCTGGAGGAGTTTTACTCAAGGCGAACTGTCAAGGGGTTCCCATAATAGCCCAACCGCGTAAGGAACGTAAAATCCGGGAACATAACACCGATATGACGGAAACTAGGGCGGCAAGAGTGAAACAAAACACCAGGCATAAGGCCGAGCCTTCCACCCTTTACCAAGTATATAGATGCATTAAGTTAATAAGATATATAGTGATATCCCAACAAGTAAGCATGTTCCATAAAGGAATGACATCTCCATGTTCCAACAAGGAACAAACTTCAATCTTCACCTGCAACTAAGAACGCTATAAGAGGGGCTAAGCAAAGCGGTAACATAGCCAAATAATGGTTTGCTAGGACAAGGTGGGTTAGAGGCTTGGTTCAACAATATGGGTGGCATGATAAGCAAGTGGTAGGTATCGCAGCATAGGCATAACAAAAGAGCGAGCAACTAAGCAAGCAAAGATAGAAGTGATTTCGAGGGTATGATCATCTTGCCTGAAATCCCGCAAGGGAGAAGAACGAATCCATGAAGAAGACAAACGGACGTAGACGAACGGTTCCTCACAAGCACGACGTTACCGGAACCAACGCGAAGAAGCAAACACCGGAAAGAAGCACACAACATAGTAAACAACCACCACATAGACATGGCATGATGCGCAAACAAGTATGATGCATGTCCGGTTTAAAGAGGGCATGGCATGGCAAAGTGCAACAACCAAAACTACAAATTAAGTGGAGCTCAATATGCAACGAGTTGCATATTGACGGAGCACCACATCAATTATTTAGTTCGATCTCGTTTATGTACCCAACAATATTAAATGTTGTTAAACATGGCAAGGGGTGAGGCATAACAAAACTACACCATCTAAACAATTTAAATGGGGCCGAATATAACAAATAACGAATCAGGTAAATCCCCATATGCCTTAGTAATTTATTGCAACAACAATTTAAACATTTTAATTGTTGTTATCATGATGCAGATGACATGAACAAGTTTAAGAAATTTTTATTAAGACTTGATAAGAGCATTATGAAGCATTTGTCACCATGGTGGAAAGGAAAGGGGTGCCACGGAACGATAACGAAAACGGTGCCACGGTAGCGTTCCGGTTCCGGTAACTCGATTGAGATACCGATGCAAAGGAGAAATGTGCGGATGCGTGTAAAAGATGGTGGGGCGCTCTCGGATTCCGGATGTCCCACGGGTTAGTGGCATGGAAAACGAGTGACAATACGGACACGGTGCAGACAAAGGGTGCACCTCATCCAACACATGCAAACGTTCTCGGACGGTCGTCTCGGGGTTATACCTTCGAAGCGTGCAAAAGATGGTTCTCGTTCGGTGCAAAGTAGAGGAAGTAGATGTCCTCGGGACGTTCATAGTCGAGGTAGTCGTACAGGGCGACGGTAGTTGTACACGGGTCTTCGGCCACGGAAGTACTCGTACAACGTTTTCGTAGAGGTTCGGGGTCACGAAACGGAACTTGACGTCCACGGGGTCTTCGAGGGTCGACGGTAGTTGTACTCGATGAATCCCGCAATGGTCTTAGGCGTCTTCGCGTGTAGAGTACTTGGCGTTTCCATTCATAGAGGTACTTGGGGGTTTCATTCAGTCGGTCTTGCCGGTCTCGGTAACGTAGATGTACAATAGCGTCATCAAACTTGTCGAACCCAAACTCTTGGAGGACCGTCGTGCTACTTGGTGTCTCGTGTAACCGGCGTCCGTTCGACCTTGAGAGAGAAGAAACAACACGTCCACAGTGCCCGATGGGGAGGGTCCTGCAACAACAGGACGTCGAAGGCGGAACAGCAGCAAGACGAAGTGGAGCCGGCATCGGTCTTGGCGTGGAGCAAGGGAAGCAGAGCTTCTGGAGGCTGGAGAGGGCCTGGACTTCGGGCGCGCGATGCCACAGGGAGGAGGCAAGACCTCGGTGGCACATGGAGAGGGTCGTGGTTGAGGAGGTCGTGGCTGAGCGAGCGAGAAGCGCTGGACGCGGGGCCACACGCTTCTAGCGGGGCATGCCGGAGGCAGGAGGCGAGGCAAGGCGTCAGAGGGGCTGAGCAGCAGCAGGGGTAGAGGCAGAGGCGAGCTCGCGAGAGGACGAGGAAGGAGGCTGCGGGGCACGGCTCACCGGCGAGCAGCAGAGTCACCAGGCGCTGCGCGCAGGTCCATGGCGAGGACGCGAGGGGAAGGGGCGGCGCAAGGCGGCGCTGGAGGGAACAGCAAAGAGGCGCCACGGCTCCTGGACAGCGGCAACGCCTCTTTTGGCTCCTGGAGCTAGTGCCTGACCACGGAGGGAGGTAGGTGGCGCGAGGTGGAGGAGAGGTGCCGCTGGTCGAGAGTGTGCGGCAGCGTTGGAGGGAGATCGAAGAAAGGAAAGGGGATCGATGGAGAAGGAGACTGCGGCGCTTGAGGGAAGAGGGAGGGAGAGATCGACAGGAGGATCCGGCTAGGGTTAGAAAAGGAGTGGGGGTGCGGCTGGGCTGCTGATTGGGCCTGGCCTTGGGCCGGCGCTTGAGGGAGGGAGCTGCTGGAGACCCAAGTGGCCGGCTAGGCTGGGCCTCTCTCTTCCCTCTCCAACTCTCTTTTTTTTAACTAAAAAAAAGAAAGGAACCTGCAAGAAAAGCCGAGAGGGATTGCAGTGGAGTTTGAACATGAAGTAAATTTTCTTAGCGTCACAAAAATGAGCCTGATCCACGAAAAATGGAAATGATCACGTGAGTGAAGTTTGAAATGAAATCATTTGAATATAATTCAAATGGTTTTGCATAGGAAATAGGTGATAGGGAGGTCCAAAAATGTTGAGGTTTTTGTTGGAGCTCCGGAAAATGATGAAAGAATATAAGGCAAGGTTAGCGAGTCAACACTTGAAGAAGAAAAAAAGCCAAGGGATTTAATATGCAAGTGTGTTAAGGTGAAATCCAAATAAATGGAATATTTTATTATAGCTCCCTAATATTGGGAGGATATGTTATAAAGAGAATCACCACGTGAATTCCCTCGGTTTAAATGGATCTAAGATCCATACGGTTTATTTAATTGAGATGCAAAAGACATATGGCAAGCTGACATGATGCAATGCATATGATGCAAAGAAGAAAGCAAAGAAACAATCAACTCACACGACGAAAAATCCGGAAACCACGGAAGGCATCTGAAGCTCCGGTCTCGGGGCGTTACAACACTCCACCACTACGAGAGGATCTCGTCCCGAGATCTAGAATGGCACCAGAGGGAAAACAGAAGAGAAAGAGAAGAGGTAAAACTAAGTTGCTTCTTTGACAAACGAGCGAAACCAAAGAACCTTGAAAAGGTTGAGCACATTGAAAGAAAGAAAGCAACGGAGAAGAACAAAGTTGAAAGCACTCCGTTAAGAAAGAGGAATAAGAAATAACCGATTCGGGTAGCACTTCGGTTGAAAAGAGATGAAGACTTGATAAAATGAAAGAGCTTGAGCAAAAGGGGCACAACACTCCGGTTAAATGGATAAACCAAGAAAATAACATGATCCTGACAAAACGAAAAGAAGAAACATCACAATGTCTCAGGAAGAAAAGAATAGAAGTTAGATCATTGAAATAGGAGAATGGAGAAGAAAATGCTAAAATTTGCCACAAAAGAGCTCGACAAGGCATCTTTAGGAGAAGGGTCGAACGGAGTTGTTGGGAATCCAACAACGAAAAGAATACACTTGATATGGTCTTATGGAATACATCTCAAATTATGAGGTGACAGCCTGCCACTCACGGAAAAAGAATTGGATTGGAATGAACAAGGAGACAAGAAAGTATTTCACCAGGAGGATAGATGAAGAACTTGGATCATATATTATCACCATTAATAGCAACAAACCTTAGGGAAAGTTTTAGGTGAAAATAAACCCAAGATAACTCCAAAGAAGAGATTGATGGATTTAAAATACCTCATTCTTAACAACGTGTGAATCATGAGACATGAACTCAAATTATCAAGAATGACATAATACCACCTCGAATGATACGGTTGAAAGAATTGCACTTTAAAATGCAAGATAAAGAATACTTGAGCTCCTCTGAAAAGAATCTCGATGAACACTTCGAGAAGAAATTAAATCCTTGATGAACCATCATGAAGAACCTCCATGAAGAACTCCGGTAACGAAAGGATAACGAGAAGAAGAGAAGTTGAAAACACAAGGTGAATCCTTGCAATGATTAGATGGATCTTCGCGATGAAATAAATTGAGAGAGCTTGGAAGTCCGGAAAAGAGAAGATGAAACAATTGAAACCAAGAATTTTGATGAGGCTCCGGAATAAGGAATTAATCACTTGGATGGAACAAGAATAAGAACTATGTTATGCGTATCCTTCAACAATTTAATTGCTGACAAGCAATGGATTTGGCATACTACTTATCCTCGAAGAAAGATTAAGATAGATATAGCACAAACTTGAGAAAGTCTTCAACGATCCATCGGTAGAATTTGAAAAGCACGAATGCATAGATATGATACACAAAGGAAGAAAACTCTTGAACGAACCACCGTAAGAATTGAAAAAAATGAATAAAACATAACGAAACACCGGGAAGAATTAACAAATGACGAAGATGCTTGAAAGTATTTAGATCCATGAGAATGAAGAGATCACGAGCCGATTAAAGATCACTTGCATGAAGCACCGGTAAAATTTGGAGAATGATAGCTGAAAGCTGAGAATGAATAAACCTGCATTGATGGACTCCGGATGAACAGACCGAAAAGGCTCCTGAATTGCTCCGGATGGATAAAAAGAATTCTCACAATCGAACAATTATGAGAGGATGGCAACAAGCTAGAATCACGAATCTTGAGGAGAGTGGAGCAAAATATGGAGGTAAAACTCTTCTTCGGTCTTCAAATCTCCGAGAATGACGATGAGAAACACCACCATGAATTATTTAGAAACTACGGAAGAATCAAAACGAAGAGGTTGAGCCAACGATGAAAAGAATTGTGAAAGATCTAGGAGATGGCATTTGACTGATGATAACTTATTCTTACGTCAAACTTTAAAAGGAATTTAGGATAGGTCCGGGAAAATAAGAAGAGTCAGGTAAGATCCTGGGAAAAGACCTGTGGGTTAGGACCCACTCAAAATAAACACTGTTGGAATGATTACTTGAAAGATATTGCACCGGTTGAATTAAATGACTTGAAAGAGATAACAACCTCGAAATAGATTGAACTGATCTTGAATGAAAAAAACGAGCCTTCTGAGATATCTTGAGCACTCTGGGACAATAGAATAGCGAGAGGTGAACGATTAAGAATTGCACCGGCATGAGAAAGTATTTGAAACGAGGAAAAAGGATATGGTCAACACCGCAAACTTGGATTAAATCTACCGGAGAAGGGAAAAGAACGAAGGATGACGAACTTGATGCTCCGTTAGTATCTTCATGAGAATCACCGGATAAGAACATTGAAGGAAAAGAATGGAGAGACTTCACATGGATACTCGATTAAGAAATCTGAGTCCTTGAAGAAAACAAGGGAGGGAGGGCGGGAAAACAAAGACAACTTGGGATGGATGAACGAACACCATTGAGAAAGCTGAGATTGGATCTTGCGGATGTTGAAATGTTCGGATCCACTTGAAGAGAAACACACCGGTGAAAAGGATTGACATGACAATCTCGATTATCATGAAGGATTGGTATTCACATCGGAGTATGAAAACACCATTTGGGGAAGGTATGGAATCAACATTTGACTTCGAAGCAACTCGAATACCACAACTCAAAAACAAAACAAAGGATTGACTTGCAAAATAAGCCGGAACAAACATATGATAGAGATTTCATCCGAAGTTTTCGTGGTGGGGCCTACACGGGCTCGATCGTACAGCACCATCATGTACAAGGCAGTGCACATGACATACGAAGCGTCCCCGAGTCGGCATAGCCAAGGACTCTTTAAGACATAACGAGACCACTGTAAAACCGACCGTGAATAGGCGGACCACTAGACGTCGAACCCCAATTTCATATCATACATCTGTCGGAAAGATATCCTAAGAACTACTTGAGTTCCCACTTATAAACTCCCGACATTTTCCGGTTATGAAATCAGGTGTTGGGGATACAGGGGAAGCATAATATCTCACCCAAAACTAGCAATTCCTACATCTAGTTGTATCCATCCTTCAACACATAACCAAGAAACCTTCGAAAATCATCTACCTCAACCTTCGAAAAGCATCCGTTACACAAGTTATGGCAATACTCCCGAACTCCCGCCCCAGTACTGGGTGGCGTCAAGGTTATCTCACCAACGAACTGCATAAAAGAGATTTTCGATGTCGGCGTACTAAACTCAGGTATTCCAGAACTGCAACGATAAAATTATGACGACAACACCTCAGAGCTCAACTCCCCGGGACACTTCCACAAAACCCCTGACAGGAGGCACCAAGACAATGTTCTCGTCACAAAACCATCGGAATGATTCCAAGATACCCGCGTGATCCTAAAAAAAATTTAGTGAAATTTGAGAAGAGAAGAGTCAAAACTCTACGTCAGGATGCCTTACCAGAGCGATGAGGAGACTGGGAAGTAAAAAGAATTCCTAAACTCTCTGATATATAATTCCTAAATGACTCAAAACATCTTTCTAGACACAACTCGGCCGCTAAAAACGATCAAGCAATGGGGCTCCTAAGGTCAAGGAAGGCTCTGATGCCAACTTGTAACACCCTCGATGCGGCTATATCTCCTACGTGTCGAAGCACGACTTAGAGGCATAACCGCATTGAAAACAATGTCGCAAGCGAGGTAATCTTCACACAACCCATGTAATACATAAGGGAAAAAGATACATAGTTGGCTTACAATCGCCACTTCACACAATTACATGAATAAAGCATTACATCAACCAAGTACAATCAGGGCCCGACTACGGAGCCAAAATAAAAGAAGAACCCCAAATGCGACAAGGTCCTCGATCGACCCCAACTGGGTTCCACTACTGATCAACCAGAACAAAACAACACAAAGGACAAGATCTTCATCGTGCTCCTCCTGAGCTTGGTTGCGTCATCTGCACGGACTCATCGGCACCTGCAAGCTGGTTTTGGAAGTATCTGTGAGCCATGGGGACTCAGCAATCTCGCACCCCCGCGATCACTATTTAAGCTTATGGGTAAGGTAAAAGGTATGAGGTGGAGCTGCAGCAAGCGACTAGCATATATGGTGGCTAACATACGCAAATGAGAGCGAGAAGAGAAGGCAGAGCACGTTCGAGAAAGTAATGATCAAGAAGTGATCCTAAACAACCTACGTCAAGCATAACTCCAACACCGTGTTCACTTCCCGGACTCCGCCGGAAAGAGACCATCACGGTAACACACGCTGTTGATTCATTTTAATTAAGGTGAAGTTTAGGTTTTCTACAACCGGACATTAACAAATTCCCATCTGCCCATAACTGCGGGCACGGCTTTCGAAAGTTCAAATCCCTGCAGGGGAGTCTCAACTTAGCCCATCACAAGCTCTCACGGTCAATGAAGGAATAGACCTCCTCCCGAGACATTCCGATCAGGCTCGGTATCCCGGTTCTACAAGACATTTCAACAGGGTAAAACTAAACCAGCAACACCGCCCGAATGTGCCGACAAATCCCAATAGGAGCTGCACATATCTCTTTATCAGGGCACACTGGATCGTCCAAACTTCCGGTAGGCCAGCCCAGAGTTACCCCTGGTGGCCACCGGCGGCTGACAAGTTGGACCAACACTCAGAGGAGCACTGGCCCGGGGGGGTAAAATAATGAAGACCCTCAGGAGCGCGACTCCCAAGGGAAAAGAAAAAGTCTAGGTGGCAAATGGTAAAACCAATGTTGGGCATTGCTGGAGGAGTTTTACTCAAGGCGAACTGTCAAGGGGTTCCCATAATAGCCCAACCGCGTAAGGAACGTAAAATTCGGGAACATAACACCGATATGACGGAAACTAGGGCGGCAAGAGTGGAACAAAACACCAGGCATAAGGCCGAGCCTTCCACCCTTTACCAAGTATATAGATGCATTAAGTTAATAAGATATATAGTGATATCCCAACAAGTAAGCATGTTCCATAAAGGAATGACATCTCCATGTTCCAACAAGGAACAAACTTCAATCTTCACCTGCAACTAACAATGCTATAAGAGGGGCTGAGCAAAGCGGTAACATAGCCAAACAATGGTTTGCTAGGCCAAGGTGGGTTAGAGGCTTGGTTCAACAATATGGGTGGCATGATAAGCAAGTGGTAGGTATCGCAGCATAGGCATAGCAAAAGAGAAAGCAACTAAGCAAGCAAAGATAGAAGTGATTTCGAGGGTATGATCATCTTGCCTGAAATCCAGCAAGGAAGAAGAACGAGTCCATGAAGAAGACAAACGGACGTAGACGAACGGTTCCTCACAAGCACGACGTTACCGGAACCAACCCGAAGAAGCAAACACCGTGAAGAAGCACACAACATAGTAAACAACCACCACATAGACATGGCATGATGCGCAAACAAGTATGATGCATGTCCGGTTTAAAGAGGGCATGGCATGGCAAAGTGCAACAACCAAAACTACAAATTAAGTGGAGCTCAATATGCAACGAGTTGCATATTGACGGAGCACCACATCAATTATTTAGTTCGATCTCGTTTATGTACCCAACAATATTAAATGTTGTTAAACATGGCAAGAGGTGAGGCATAACAAAACTACACCATCTAAACAATTTAAATGGGGCCGAATATGACAAATAACGAATCCGGTAAATCCCCATATGCCTTAGTAAGTTATTGCAACAACAATTTAAACATTTTAATTGTTGTTATCATGATGCGGATGACATGAACAAGTTTAAGCAATTTTTATTAAGACTTGATAAGAGCATTATGAAGCATTTGTCACCATGGTGGAAAGGAAAGGGGTGCCACGGCAACGATAACAAAAACGGTGCCACGGCAGCGTTCCGGTTCCGGTAACTCGATTGAGATACCGATGCAAAGGAGAAATGTGCGGATGCGTGTAAAAGATGGTGGGGCGCTCCCGGATTCCGGGTGTCCCACGGGTTAGTGGCATGGAAAACGAGTGACAATATGGACACGGTGCAGACAAAGGGTGCACCTCTTCCAACACATGCAAACGTTCTCGGACGGTCGTCTCGGGGTTATACCTTCGAAGCGTGCAAAAGATGGTTCTCGTTCGGTGCAAAGTAGAGGAAGTAGATGTTCTCGGGACGTTCATAGTCGAGGTAGTCGTACAGGGCAACGGTAGTTGTACACAGGTCTTCGGCCACGGAAGTACTCGTACAACGTTTTCGTAGAGGTTCGGGGTCACGAAACGGAACTTGACGTCCACGGGGTCTTCGAGGGTCGACGGTAGTTGTACTCGATGAATCCCAGAATGGTCTTAGGCATCTTCACGCGTAGAGTACTTGGCGTTTCGGTTCATAGAGGTACTTGGGGGTTTCGTTCAGTCAGTCTTGCCGGTCTCGGTAACGTAGATGCACAATAGCGTCATCAAACTTGTCGAACCCAAACTCTTGGAGGATCGTCATGGTACTTGGTGTCTCGTGTAACCGGCGTCCGTTCGACCTTGAGAGAGAAGAAACAGCACGTCCACAGTGCCCGCTGGGGAGGGTCCTGCAACAACAGGAGGTTGAAGGCGGAACAGCAGCAAGACGAAGTGGAGCCGGCATCGGTCTTGGCGTGGAGCAAGGGAAGCAGAGCTTATGGAGGCTGGAGAGGGCCTGGACTACGGGCGCGCGATGCCACAGGGAGGAGGCAAGACCTCGGTGGCACATGGAGAGGGTCGTGGTCGAGGAGGTCGTGGCTGAGCGAGCGAGAGGTGCTGGACGTGGGGCCACACGCTTCTAGCGGGGCATGCCGGAGGCAGGAGGCGAGGCAAGGCGTTAGAGGGCCTGAGCAGCAGCAGGGGTAGAGGCGGAGGCGAGCTCGCGAGAGGACGAGGAAGGAGGCTGCGCCCTCGCGAGTTCCGGTGGCGGGGCACGGCTCACCGGCGAGCAGCAGAGTCATCGGGCGCTGCGCGCAGGTCCATGGCGAGGACGCGAGGGGAAGGGGCGGCGCAAGGCGGCGCTGGAGGGAACAGCAAAGAGGTGCCACGGCTCCTGGACAGCGGCAACGCCTCTTTTGGGTCCTGGAGCTGGTGCCTGACCACGGAGGGAGGTAGGTGGCGCGAGGTGGAGGAGAGGTGCCGCTGGTCGAGAGTGTGCGACAGCGTTGGAGGGAGATCAGAGAAAGGAAAGGGGATCGATGGAGAAGGAGACTGCGGCGCTTGAGGGAAGAGGGAGGGAGAGATCGACAGGAGGATCGGGCTAGGGTTAGAAAAGGAGTGGGGGTGCGGCTGGGCTGCTGATTGGGCCTGGCCTTGGGCCGGCGCTTGAGGGAGGGAGTTCCTGGAGACCCAAGTGGCCGGCTAGGCTGGGCCTCTCTCTTCCCTCTCCAACTCTCTTTTTTTTAAATTAAAAAAAGAAAGGAACCTGGAAGAAAAGCCGAGAGGGATTGCAGTGGAGTTTGAACATGAAGTAAATTTTCTCAGCGTCACAAAAATGAGCCTGATCCACGAAAAATGGAAATGATCACGTGAGTGAAGTTTGAAACGAAATCATTTGAATATAATTCAAATGGTTTTGCATAGGAAATAGGTGATAGGGAGGTCCAAAAATGTTGAGGTTTTTGTTGGAGCTCCGGAAAATGATGAAAGAATATAAGGCAAGGTTAGCGAGTCAACACTTGAAGAATAAAAAAAGCCAAGGGATTTAATATGCAAGTGTGTTAAGGGGAAATCCAAATAAATGGAATATTTTATTGTAGCTCCCTAATATTTGGAGGATATGTTATAAAGAGAATCAGCACGTGAATTCCCTCGGTTTAAATGGATCGAAGATCCATACGGTTTATTTAGTTGAGATGCAAAAGACTTATGGCAAGCTGACATGATGCAATGCACATGATGCAAAGAAGAAAGCAAAGAAACAATCAACTCACACGACGAAAAACCCGGAAACCACGGAAGGCATCTGAAGCTTTGGTCTCGGGGCGTTACAGCTGCTTCTTGGGAAGAAGAGGCAGTGCTGGCTGCCTGGATGTGCTCTAATTTGAGGTAACAACTGAATCTTGTTAGATGACCTGTTCTATTTTTTACCTGAACTTTTTTTACAAAGGGTTGTACGTCAACTTAATGTTCTAGCATAACTTATATATTGTGTTGTCTGTCTGTTTTCTTTACACAGCATTCAAGATATTTCCCTGTCACTGATAAAGACGATGAACTGTTATCTACGAATTCGTTGGTTTCAACATAGCCCTACCCGTAGCGATCCACTACTTCTATCCTGATTGTGCCGCCTGCGTGAAATTTTTGTATGCAAGTTCAGTGTGCTATGATGTTCTATATAATTGTGTCAACTATATAAGTTTTTACTAAGCATCATCAATGCATATGGCTGAAAGATGTATTTACGAGCATCGACTGATGGGTGTCTCTCTCTCTCTCTCTCACACACACATGCACACACACGCACAAGTGGGACCCATTGAATTATTACTTCGCTCGTGACAGCTTTTAATTAGGTTCCACTGTGCTCTAACCTTTTTCTTAAGTTATTAATTGAGCTCAATGACTTTAAAAAGTTGTACAGAAGCCTTGTTTGGGCCTTTCCGGCATCGCTGAATGTGGGTTGAGTAGCCATGTAAGGTTGTACTGTACTACACATGCCTTTTTTCAACATCAGCAATGCAACTGGGCCGACAGTTGTACACAATCCGGGTCAACTTGTTATTCTCTGCCCCGCTGGGCTACAAATCTTTCCTAGGATGGATGCATTAGGCTTAACCAGAAAATGGGATTTAAGAAATAATAAATGGGATGTAATTATAAAAAATGGGTAGTAACTATAACAAAATGCACCAAACACATAATTAGTTTATAAAATGTTACTTTTGGATTTTGAAATTTTTTAATTTCATTAATTGTTGCACGCGCAATGTTTAGTTGAATTTTTACGTAATACAAATTTATATTGAAATTGTATTTAATCTTACTAGAAATTTCAGGACAAAAATATTTCGGATCCTATCAAAATGTGGGAAATTTCATTGGATTCTGTTTTGAACGGTTGGTTGAAATTATTAATCGTTGTCCTAGCTAGAAAATGGGCTGTACTTTTAACAAACTGTAAATGGGCTGTAGTAAATTCCATTAGAATTCAAAAATGGGTTGTGCATTCTTACAAATCGCAAATGGGCTATAAGTTCACTATCACATACTTGTGGGCCTACTAAGTTGACGCGCATGCAAGGCTTTGTCAACTTATAGTCAACACATGGTTCAAGCAGCAGTGTCCGTTGGATGTCCATCCAACAGATGTCGTGCCTGTTCTTCAATCTCGGATATTTTAGCTTCAGCCGCCAAAAAAATGATTCCTCCCCCTGACATCTGGGGCGCACCATTTCGGAGGCTGGCCTGTGGGCCTACTAAGTTGACGCGTACCAAAGGCTTTGTCAACTTAGTCAATATAAATGATTCTAGCTGCAATGACCGTACGATGTCCATCCAACGGCCGTTGTTATTCTTCAACCTCTGGTCTTCTTGCTCCAGCCGCCCAAAGCAGTGCCGGTCATGCCGCCTACTCCTGCCTCCCGTGCCCGGCTGTGCTGCCGCGGAGGCCTCACCTCCCCCTACCAATACCACCGCTAGCCAGGCCCTGCAGCGACAGCATCCTCACTCCGCGGCCGAACCAGTGAACCCTCGTACTCCTCTCTGCATGGGCATCCACTGCCGCGTCTTCCCCTTCCTAGGCCTCATCGTCGTCCACCTCCTTGGTGCTGTCGGCGCGGCGTGGTCAACGTGGTCAAGGAATGACTTCCATCGGAAGAGTACTATACGTGGAGAGGCTGACAGCTAGGTCCACGGCCACAGCAAGGAAGTTCCTCCTTATTACACGCAAAATAATGATTCCTCCGCCTGACAGCAGGGACCCACCGGACGGGCCACCATATTTCACGAAAAAACATTTCCCCCCTGACTGGTGGGACCCAGCAGCTACATCTTCACACGCAAGGAAGTGCATCCATATTACGGGCAAAAAAAATTATTCGCCCCCTGACTGCTGGGACCCACCAGCTACATCTTTGCATGCAAGGAAGTGCGTCCATATTATGGGAAAAAATGATTCGCCCCATGACTGTTGGGACCCACCAACTACATCTTCAAATGCAAGGAAGTGCCTAACAATCAGGACCCACCCGGTCGAAGCATACGTAGCATTGTCATTTTGGTCGCGAACGTGTACGTACATACTGGTCGATCGGTCTATCTGTAGGCTGCAGCGATGAACCATGACTGTGTAAGGAAGGGCACGTGTGATAGTCGAGGCACGCACGTGTGGTAGTAGAGGCGCGCACGTAGCATGCACACGTACGTACAGCGGCTAGGGTGCAAGAAAGTAAATATGGCCGCGTACGTACATACGGGCGGGGTCTCGAATGCCTACTCACGCATACGTACAGCCAGGGCTCGTGTACATGGCTGTGGATGGGTCGGAACGGACAAACTACGTCGTCGTCGCATTCATGGGGAGGCAAAGGAATGTGTCGTGTTGATCGGGAGGCAACGGAATGCGTGTTGTTCATCGGGAGCCAACCGGCTTGGATGGAACAGGCGATGGAAACGAGGCCTGGCGTACCGCAGAACGGAGGAAACGGCCTTGTGTTCGACCGGCCATGGTGGAAACGGGATCCTGTTCATAGAGAGGGGTCTGGCGTACCGCAGAACGGAGGAAACGGCCTTGTGTTCGACCGGCCATGGTGGAAACGGGATCCTGTTCATAGAGAGGGGTCTGGCGTACCGCAAAACGGAGGAAACGGACCTCCTACGGTCAAAACGGGGTCCTGTTGATCGGGAGGGGTGTGTCGTACCGCAAAACAGAGGAAACGGACTTGTGTTGGAGCGCTACGGTCGAAACAGGGGTCCTGTTCATCGAGAGGGGTGTGGCATACCGCAAAACAGGACTCCACGGGATACTGTTCATCTCCACCGTCGACTGCCTCCACGGGCTACTGTTCATCCACCGTCGACCTCCTCCAGCCATCACCTATGACTATTCATCCACGGGCTCCTGTTCATCCAGCCTCCACCACGCGCTTCTCCACCGGCTATTGTTCAACCAGCCCTCTCCACGGGGGTCCTGTTCAACCACCCCTCCACAGGCTACTGTTAATCCAGCCCTCACACACACGCGCGTACGTACAAGAGAAACGTGCATCGCTCGGCCCCCGACCACCCACCGTAACCGGGAACTCCCCCGATATTTTCCTCGCCCTCACTTCTACCACGGTTTTCTCCGTCATGGACGGCCCAAAGAATGTCATGCAGCTGCGTCTCCGGCCCGCCCAGGACGAAAATCCCATTTTCTGTCATGAATTTTTGTCATAGAAGTAGGACCCCACCACATCTACGATGATACCGGGTTTTCTCACAATTATCGTCACAGAAGTGTCATAAGTATAATAGAAAAAAATTTGTTCGGCCCAAAATGTCACAGGTGTGTCTTTTTTTGTAGTGACTACCTTGGGGTGCCTTGGGCATCCCCAAGCTTAGGGTATTGCCGCTCCTTACTCTCCTCATATCGATATCTCACCCAAAACTTGAAAACTTCAATCACACAAAACTTAACGGAACTTCGTGAGATGGGTTAGTATGATAAAGACAAATCATTCACTTTGGTACTGTCAAGATAAGATTCATAATTGTTCTCACACAATTCCTACTGTACCTTATCATTTCCACAATTTATATCACTTAATATAAGCTATGGAAACACTAAAACAAGCAAACTATGCATTGAAAACAGAATCTGTTAAAAACAGAACAATCTGTAAAGATCTGGACAATGACCATACTTCTGTAAATCCAAAAATTCTGAGAAATCAGGACAACTTAGAAAATTTGTATATAAATAATGTGTAAGAAATCGGAAATTTATCACATCCAGTGAATTTAAACAATTCTGTTACTAGAAGCAAAAGTTTCTATTTCGCACAGAATCAAGTGAACTATCATCCACACTACCCCAAAGGCTTTACTTGGCACTTTATTGGAAAAAACTATAATCCATGATTACTACAGTAGCTTAAATATGTGGAAACAGAAAAATAGTAGGGGTAAATGTTGGGTTGTCTCCCAACAAGCGCTTTTCTTTAATGCCTTTCTAGCTAGCTATGCATGATGATTTCAATGATGCTCACATGAAAGATAAGAATTGGAACACAAAGAGAGCATCATGAAGCATATGACTAGCACATTTAAGCCGAATCCACTTCCTATGCATAGGGATTTTGTGAGCAAATAATTTTTGGGAGCAAGAATCAACTAGCATAGGAAGGCAAAACAAGTGCAACTTCAAAACTTTCAACATAAAGAGAGGAAACTTGATATTATTGCAATATGTAAAAGCATATTTCCTCTCTCATAATAATTTTCAGTAGCATAATGAATGAATTCAATAATATTACTATCACATAAAGCATTATTTTCATGATTCATAAGCATAGAAATTTTACTACTCTCCACATAAGCAAAATTCTTCTCATTCATAGTAGTGGGAGGAGCAAATTCAAAAAAATAACTATCATGAGATACTTGATTTACGTAATCAATTTGAGCATTAAAATCATGATGATAAGTTTCATGGTTATCGTTACAATAATCATCATAGATAGCAATTTTTTTATCGTAATCAATTGAAACCTCTTCCAAAATAATGGATACATCATTAAATAAAGTCATGACCTCTCCAAATCCACTTTCATAATCATTACAATAATATTCAACACCCTCCAAAATAGTAGTATCATTAGTACCTAGAGTTGACACTCTTCCAAACCCACTTTCATCAATATAATCATCATAAATAGGAGGCATGCTTTCATCATAATGAAGGAAATATGCCCTAGAGGCAATAATAAAGTTATTATTTATTTCCTTATATCATGATAAATGTTTATTATTCATGCTAGAATTGTATTAATCAGAAACATAATACTTGTGTGAATACATAGACAAACAGAGTGTCACTAGTATGCCTCTACTTGACAAGCTCATTGATCAAAGATGGTTATGTTTCCTAGCCATAGACATGAGTTGTCATTTGATGAACATGATCACATCATTAGGAGAATGATGTGATTGACTTAACCCATTCCGTCAGCTTACCACTCGATCGTTTAGTATGTTGCTATTGCTTTCTTCATGACTTCTACATGTTCCTATGACTATGAGATTATGCAACTCCCGTTTACCGGAGGAACACTTTATGTGCTACCAAACGTCACAACGTAACTGGGTGATTGTAAAGGTGCTCTATAGGTGTCTCCGAAGGTACTTGTTGGGTTGGCGTATTTCGAGATTAGGATTTGTCACTCCGATTGTCGGAGAGGTATCTCTGGGCCCACTCGGTAATGCACATCACTTAAGCCTTGCAAGCATTGCAACTAATGAGTTAGTTGCGGAATGATGTATTACGGAACGAGTAAAGAGACTTATCAGTAACGAGAATGAACTAGGTATTGAGATACTAACGATCGAATCTTGGGCAAGTAACATACCGATGACAAAGGGAACAACATATGTTGTTATGCGGTCTGACCGATAAAGATCTTCGTAGAATATGTGGGATCCAATCTAAGCATCCAGGTTCCGCTATTGGTTATTGACAGGAGACGTGTCTCGGTCATGTCTACATAGTTCTCGAACCCGTAGGGTCCGCACGCTTAAAGTTTCGACGACGGTTATATTATGAGTTTATGAGTTTTGATGTACCGAAGGTTGTTCAGAGTCCTGGATTTGATCATGGACATGACGAGGAGTCTCGAAATGGTCGAGACCTGAAGATTGATATATTGGAAGCCTATATTTGGATATCGGAAATGTTCCAGGTGAAATCGGGATTTTACCGGAGTACTGAGGGGTTACCGGAACCCCCCGGGGGCTTAATGGGCCATAGTGGGCCTTAGTGGAGAAGAGGAGAGGCGGGTAGGGCAGGGCCGCGTGTCCCTCCCCCTCTAGTCCGAATAGGACAAGGAGAGGGGCCGGCGCCCCCCCCTTTCCTTCCACTCTCCCTCCTCTTTCCCTCGGTGGGAGTAGGACTCCTCCTGGTGCGCCACCTCCTGGCTGGCCGCACCTCCCCCCTTGCTCCTTTATATATGGGGCAGGGGGCACCCCAAAGACACAACAATTGATTTAATCTTTTAGCTGTGTGCGGTGCCCCCCTCCACCATAGTCCACCTTGATAATACTGTAGCGGTGCTTAGGCGAAGCCCTGCGTCGGTAGAACATCATCATCGTCACCACGTCGTCGTGCTGATGAAACTCTCCCTCAACACTCGGCTAGATCGGAGTTTGAGGGACGTCATCGGGTTGAACGTGTGCTGAACTCGGAGGTGCCGTGCGTTCAGTACTTGATCGGTCGGATCGTGAAGACGTACGACAACATCAACCGCGTTGTGCTAACGCTTCCGCTTCCGGTCTACGAGGGTACATGGACATCACTCTCCCCTCTTGTTGCTATGCATAAACATGATCCTGCGTGTGCGTAGGATAATTTTTGAAATTGCTACGTTACCCAACAGTGGCATCCGAGCTTGGTTTTATGCCTAGATGTCATATGCACGAGTAGAACACAAGTGAGTTGTGGGCAATATAAGTCATACTGCTTACCGGCATTTCATACTTTGGTTCGGCGGTATTGTTGGATGAAGCGTCCCGGACTGACATTACACGTACGCTTATGCGAGACTGGTTCTACCGACGTGCTCTGCACACAGGTGGCTGGCGGGTGTCAGTTTCTCCAACTTTAGTTGAACTGAGTGTGGCTATACCCGGTCCTTGCGAAGGTTAAAGCAGCACCAACTTGACAAACTATCGTTGTGGTTTTGATGCGTAGGTAAGAATGTTTCTTGCTCAGCCCGTAGCAGCCACATAAAACTTGCAACAACAAAGTAGAGGACGTCTAACTTGTTTTTGCAGGGCATGTTGTGATGTGATATGGTCAAAGCATGATGCTAAATTTTATTGTATGAGATGATCATGTTTTGTAACCGAGTTGTCGGCAACTGGCAGGAGCCATATGGTTGTCACTTTATTGTATGCAATGCAATCGCCCTGTAATGCTTTACTTTATCACTAAGCGGTAGCGATAGTCGTAGAAGCATAATATTGGCGAGACTACAACGATGCTACGATGGAGATCAAGGTGTCGCACCGGTGACAATGGTGATCATGACGGTGCTTCAGAGATGGAGATCACAAGCACAAGATGATGATGGCCATATCATATCACTTATATTGATTGCATGTGATGTTTATCTTTTATGCATCTTATCTTGCTTTGATTGACGGTAGCATTATAAGATGATCTCTCACTAAATTTCAAGATGAAAGTGTTCTCCCTGAGTATGCACCGTTGCCAAAGTTCGTCGTGCCCAGACACCACGTGATGATCAGGTGTGATAAGCTCTACGTCCATCTACAACGGGTGCAAGCCAGTTTTGCACACACAGAATACTCATGTTAAACTTGACGAACCTAGCATATGCATATATGGCCTCGGAACACTGAGACCGTAAGGTCGAGCGTGAATCATATAGTAGATATGATCAACATAGTGATGTTCACCATTGAAAGCTACTCCATTTCACGTTATGATCGATTATGGTTTAGTTGATATGGATCACGTGATCACTTAGAGGATTAGAGAGATGTCTATCTAAGTGGGAGTTTTTAAGTAATATGATTAATTGAACTTAAATTTATCATGAACTTAGTACTTGATAGTATCTTGCTTGTCTATGTTGATTGTAGATAGATGGCCCGTGCTATTGTTCCATTGAATTTTAATGCGTTCCTTGAGAAAGAAAAGTTGAAAGATGTGAAGGAAATATGCCCTAGAGGCAAAAATAAAGTTATTATTTATTTCCTTATATCATGATAAATGTTTATTATTCATACTAGAATTGTATTAACCGGAAACATAATACATGTGTGAATACATAGACAAACAGAGTGTCACTAGTATGCTTCTACTTGACTAGCTCATTAATCGAAGATGGTTATGTTTCCTAACCATAGACATCAGTTTTCATTTGATTACGGGATCACATCATTAGGAGAATGATGTGATTGACATGACCCATTCCATTAGCTTAGCACCCGATCATTTAGTATGTTGCTATTGTTTTCTTCATGACTTATACATGTTCCTATGACTATGAGATTATGCAACTCCCATTTACCGGAGGAACACTTTGTGTGCTACCAAACGTCACAACGTAACTGGGTGATTATAAAGGTGCTCTACAGGTGTCTCCAAAGGTACATGTGGGGTTGGCGTATTTCGAGATTAGGATTTGTCACTCCGATTGTCGGAGAGGTATCTCTGGGCCCTCTCGGTAATGCACATCACTCAAGCCTTGCAAGCAATGCAACTAATAAGTTAGTTACAAGATGATGTATTACAGAACGAGTAAAGAGACTTGCCGGTAACGAGATTGAAATGTTATTGAGATACCGACGATCGAATCTCGGGCAAGTAACATACCGATGACAAAGGGAACAAACGTATGTTGTTATGCGGTCTGACCGATAAAGATATTCATAGAATATGTAGGAGCCAATATGAGCATCCAGGTTCCACTATTGGTTATTGACCGGAGACGTGTCTCGGTCATGTCTACATTGTTCTCGAACCCATAGGGTCCGCACGCTTAACGTTACGATGACAGTTTCATTATGAGTTTATATATTTTGATGTACCGAAGGTTGTTCGGAGTCCCGGATGTGATCACGGACTTGACGAGGAGTCTCGAAATGATCGAGACATAATGATCGATATATTGGACGACTATATTTGGACACCGGAAAGGTTCCGAGTGAGATTGGGACAATACCGGATCACCGGGAGGTTATCGGAACCCCCCGGGAGGTATATGGGTCGTATTGGGCCTTAGTGGAAAGGAGGGGAAAGGAGCAAGGGAGGGGGTGTGACGCCCTCTATTCAATCGTACACTAATCATACACGCAAATGTGTACGATCAAGATCAAGGACTCACGGGAAGATATCACAACACAACTCTAGACACAAATTAAAATAATACAAGCTTTATATTACAAGCCAGGGGCCTCGAGGGCTCGAATACATAAGCTCGAAAACAAAAGAGTCAGCGGAAGCAACAATATCTGAGTACAGACATGAGTTAAACAAGTTTGCCTTAAGAAGGCTAGCACAAAAGCATCTACGATCGAAAAGGCAAGGCCTCCTGCCTGGGAGCCTCCTAACTACTCCTGGTCGTCGGCGTCCGTCATGTGGTAGGAGGCACCCTCGGGGTAGCAGCAGTCGTCAAAGGTGGCATCTGGCTCCTGGACTCCACCATCTGGTTGCAACAACCAGAAAGAAGAAAGAAGGGGGAAAAGGGGGAGCAAAGCAACCGTGAGTACTCATCCAAAGTACTCGCAAGCAAGGATCTACACTACATATGCAACATTATCAAAGGAAGGCTGTATATGTGGACTGGGCTGCAGAAAGGCCAGAATAAAGAGAAGGTCTAGTCCTATCGAAGACTAGCATCTTCTGGAAACCACCATCTTGCAGCAAACAAGAGGGAGTAGAGTAGCATAAAGTAAAGTGGTAGTAGTGTTATCAACCTCGGCCAGAGATCCTTTCTCGGCTCCCTGCGAGAAAGCAATCCCAGAGCCATACTATCCAATTATCAACACAATCCAATTCTCATCACCATCCATTTCTCATCACAAGTATCCAGTTCTAGTTGTATCGATCGGGATACAACTCCAAGTGTCCGTTACCGTAGGACAGGCTATGCATAGATTAGTTCTTCCCTGCAGGGGTGCACCAACTTACCCACCACGCTCGATTGACTCCGGCCGGACACACTTTCCAGGGTCATGCCCGGCCTCGGCCAAACAATACGCCCCAACCCGACCTAGGCTTAATAGAGAGGCCAGCACGCCGGACTAAACCTATGCCCCCAGGGGTCATGGGCCATCTCCCCGGAAACTCCTGCACGTTGCGTACGCGGCCGGTGAGCAGACCTAGCTACCTCCCTAAAAAGGCAGGAGCTTACCAGTCCAACCTGGCGCGCGCCGCTCCGTCGCTGACGTCTATTAAGCTTTGGCTGATGTATACGACGCAGAACGCCCATACTATGCCCACGTGATGGTTAGTGCTATCAGGCCAGAGGCCCCTCGGATCAAATATCCAAATCGTAGTGGATTAGGAACGCGCGGTAACAAGCAGAGCCTCACGAAAGAGGTGACCCCGTTGCCCCGTCTCGAGGACTTGCGGCAAGGGCTAAGAATGCCCGGCCACGCCTCGTAATTATCTCACGGGCACCTTCCAGGTCAACCCGTCTCCACATCTCTTTCCAAGTAACAGTTGTAAAGTCCAAGTATCCGTGTGTCCAAACATCAAGAGGAAAACCCAAGGAATCACCCCCGGTGGGTTCCACTCAATGTAATCATCAAGGTGAACGTAGAGGAATCACCCTCGAGGTTCACACTTGAGGGGTTGCACGACAGAGCCGTATCGGAAGTGGTTAAGGAGGAAATCACCCTCGATGACCACGACCGAATAGCTACACTACAGGTTAACATCAGAAGTGCTGTAGAGGTCTCACCCTCGGCACTCGATAGTAACCCAGCAGTGTCGAGCAACTAAGGGGAAAGTGATGTGTGGTGCCGGGGCCTGGTCTTCAATCCCGTTGAACGGGTCTTCAATGATGAAGCAGGGGCAACAAGGACAAGGTGGGGGTCACTGATGGATCACTAACCAACCTATACTAAGCAGATTAGGATAAGCAGGTAAGGTACAATAACAGGTACAAAAGCAGGCTATGCATCAGAATAGGAGCATACAATAACAGTAGCAAAATCTAATGCAAGCATGAGAGAATGGAATGGGCGATATCGGAATGATCAAAGGGGGGGCTTGCCTGGTTGATCTGGCAAGGAGGGGTCGTTGTCGACGACGTAGTCGATCACCGGGGCATCAGCGGCCTCGGGGTCTACCGGAGAGAAGAGGGGGAAGAAACAGTAAATACATAGCAAACAGAGGTAACACTAAGCATGACATGACGATACGTAGCGCTAAGCGTGCTCTAACGCGGTCCTAGACGTTATAGGGGAAGGGGGAAATCAACCGGGAAGGTGTTCCCGGTTCCGGACCTGTGTCAGACAGATGACCGGAGGGGGAAAGTTCCATGTCATGCTAGGGGCATGTGACAGATGAACGGACCGCGTATTCGGATTCGTTGGATTTTTCTGAGCAACTTTCATATAGAAAACATTTTCATCGGAGTTACGGTTTATTTTCTATGAATTTTTAAAGTTTAAACAATATTCTGGAATTATTTATATCAACAGAAAAGGAAATATGACATCATCAGGGCGTCATTGTTGCATCAGCGGTCAACAGACTAGTTGACTAGTCAACAGGGTCCACGAGGGGCCCACTGGCAGTGACTGGGCCATGCCTAGTCAGCCATTGACTAGGTCAACAGGGCTAGCCGGGCCACTGGGGCCACGGGGCAGTGACCTGGCGAGGTGGACCCGGACGTCCACGTCGGCGCCGGTGTTGGGGAGCTCCGGTGAGCGTTCCCGCGGCGGAGGGGCGCCGGACCTCGCCGGAAAACGCGTACAGGGCTCGGGGAGGAGCGGGGCTAGGCTCATACGAACGAGCTCTCCGCGCCGCGTCCAGTGGTGGCCGTAGCATCACCGGACTTGGCCGGAATCGGCGCCAGCGGTGAGCGTGGGCGGCGGTTGGCTTCGGGCATCATCGGGGACGGGGCTACGGGCGCTCAAAAGCAGCGTGGGGCAGCGCGTTCAAAAGCAGGGGGTCGGGCGCACCCATTCGAGGTCTCAGCCGAGGCTGGGATGGACGGTGTCGACGGTGGCGTCGACCGCGGCGGACGCCGGAGCTCGGGCGAGCTCGAGCTCGTCGAAGTAGGGCACGACAGGGGCAACTGGCATGTGTGTCAGGCTGCTCGGAGCGTGCTGGGCACGGTGCAGTGCTCGGTTGAGCTCGACGGTGAGCGTGGCCACGACGACTGCGGGTCTAGGCGGCGGTGAGCTACTGCAGCTGCGGCGAGTGAGCTAGGGAGGGCGAAGCGGTGCGAGGAGAAGAAAGGAGGGAGGGAGGAGCTCACCGGGCGGCTACGAAAAGCCTGCGACAACTTAGGAGCGCAGAGGTGGCCGGAGATGACGGCGGTCACCGGCGACAGAGGAGAAAGGGGGCTGCTCGATCCGCTCCCCGTAGTGGCTCCCGGCTCGCGCTCACGGACGGGGACTGGGTAGACGACGGCGGCGGAGACGATGGGCTCGATGGCGAGGCGAATGGGGCTCGGTGGCCGCGAGTACAGTCGAGGCGCGGCGGCGAGCACGCTCGGGTCCGAGAGAGGGGAAAGCTCGAGGGGGAATCCGGAGGGGAGTGGGAGAGGCGGAGGGGGCGAGCAGGGGAGTGGGTGGAGGTAGGTGGGGAGGAGGTCGAGGCGTCGAGGGGAGGGGCCCTTACCCACCCGCGGCGTTGCCGGCGAGGTGGTCGGGCGGCGTCGCGCCCCTGTAGCGGCGCGCACCAGGGGAACAGGAAGGGGGGGCGCGCTTCGGGGAGCTGGGCCGGCCAGGCTGGTGAGGTGGGTCGGCCTGCTGGGATGGGCCGAAGCCCAAGGGGAGGCCAGGGGCTCTCCCTCCCCCTCTTCTTTTCCCCTTTTTTTTTAAACAGCTTTAGCCTTTTCTTTTTTTTCTTTTAGCCAATAAAGACTTTGCAAAAATTATGCCATTGGCCAAAATAATCTCAAAGAATTATTAGGCACTGCCCAAATAGATTGTGAGGCTTTAGAAATAGTTTGCCATTTTCATAAATTAAAAAGGCATTTAATTTATTTCTTAGGCCACTGTTTGAAGTAGCTTAGGCCACTCAAACCTTTTTGCAAAATTGTTGGTTCACCACCAAAATTAGTTGTGGATTATTCTGCACATGATGAACATTTTTGTTTTCATGTCTGAGCATTTTGAATTTCAGACAAAATTTGAATTTGAATTCAACTGGAATTTAAAAGAGAAAGGAGACAATTATGATCAGGAACATGTTTAGCAAAAAGATTAACTTAACCCCAGGGGTTACTGTAGCATCATTACACCGGGGTGTTACAACTCTCCTCCTCTAAAAGAAATTCTCGTCCCGAGAATTAAGAGGTAGAAGGGAAAAGATCGGGGTATTCAGCCCGGAGGTTATCTTCGCGTTCCCAAGTGGCTTCCTCTTTAGTATGATTCGACCATTGCACCTTGAGGAACTTAGTAACCTTCTGGCGGGTTCGACGTTCAGCTTCTTCAAGAATGCAGATTGGATGATCCTTGTATGTGAGATCATCTTGAATTTCAATCAATTCCGGATCCACTTCACGTTCCGGATCCTTGAAGCATCGACGAAGTTGCGACACATGGAAGACGTCATGAACGTGAGAGAACTGAGGTGGCAACTCCAGTTGATAAGCCACCAGTCCACGACGGGCGAGAATACGGAAGGGACCAATGTAGCGAGGAGCTAACTTTCCCTTGACTCCGAACCGATGAGTGCCTCTCAAAGGAGTGACACGCAGATAAGCTTGTTCACCAGGTTGATAAGTTGAACCCCAGTGTTTCCGGTCATAGTTGCTCTTCTGGCGGGATTGGGCCGCCTTGAGATTATCCCGGACAATGCGAACCTGCTCTTCAGCTTGTTGAATAATGTCCGGACCAATGAGTGCTCGTTCCCCAGTTTCTGACCAATTCAGAGGGGTTCGGCACTTACGTCCATAAAGCACTTCAAAGGGTGCCATCTTCAAGCTGGCCTGATAGCTGTTGTTATAAGAGAACTCCGCATAAGGGAGAGATTCTTCCCACTTCTTGCCGAAAGAAATAACACAAGCTCGAAGCATGTCTTCAAGAATTTGATTGACTCGCTCGACTTGGCCTTGGGATTGGGGATGATAAGCAGTGCTCCAGGTAATATGAGTTCCCATTGCCTCTTGGAAACTATCCCAGAACTTAGAAGTGAAAATACTGCCGCGGTCTGAACTGATCTCCTTCGGAATGCCGTGGAGTGACACAATTCGGGAGATATACAAGGTTGCCAATTGACTAGCAGTGATAGTCTCCTTGACTGGCAGAAAGTGAGCAACCTTCGAGAATTGGTCGATGACGGCAAAGATAGCATCGTTACCTTTCTGAGACTTGGGAAGGCCAGTGACGAAGTCCATTTGGATCTTATCCCACTTCCATTCAGGAATCGGAAGCGGTTGTAGAAGTCCAGCCGGTTTTTGATGTTCTGCTTTGACGCGACGGCAAACGTCACATTCTTCGATATATCGGGCAATGTCTTGCTTCATCTTAGACCACCAGTACTTCTGACGGATGTCAAGATACATCTTGGTACTTCCCGGATGAATAGAGAGAGGGGTGTCATGCGCTTCTTTCATCACCTTCTCTGTCATAAGCTCGAACCGGGGTACGACAATGCGATCTCTGAAGTATAAGGTTCCATCTTCACCAAGTGAGAAATCTCTGGATTTCTCTAAGGTAAGATCCTTTTTCATCAGATCAACATGAGCATCTTTGGCTTGAGCAGACTTGATTGCTTTCAGAAGAGTTGGTTCCAAAACAAGGTTATTCAGAGAACCCTGTGGAATTAGTTGAAGGTTCAGCTTGCATAGCTCTTCATAAAGGCGGGGTTGAGCTTTGTAGACCTGGTGATTATTGCAATAAGACTTTCGGCTTAGGGCATCGGCCATTACATTAGCCTTGCCAGGTGTATAAGATATACCGCAGTTGTAGTCAGCAATAGCTTCCATCCATCGCTGCTGACGGAGGTTCAGATCTGGCTGAGTAAACAGGTACTTCAGACTCTGATGATCAGTGAAGATCTCACAACGATTACCAAGAAGGTATTGTCGCCATAGCTTCAATGCAAAGATAACCGCTGCAAGCTCAAGGTCATGAACCGGGTAGTTTTCTTCGTGAGGACGCACTTGACGGGAGGCATAGGCAATCACCCTGCGCTCTTGCATTAGAACACAGCCTAATCCTTGACGTGAAGCGTCACAATAGATGACAAAGTCCTTGCGAGAATCAGGGGGAGCAAGCACTGGGGCAGAAGTCAGTTTATCCTTGAGTGCCTGGAAACTTTCCTGACATTTGTCTGTCCAATCAAACTTAACGCCTTTGTGAAGTAGATTAGTCAGTGGCTTGGCGATCTTGGAGAAGTTCTCGACAAAGCGGCGACAATAGCTGGCCAGTCCGAGAAAGCTTCTGACTTGCTTGACAGTCTTTGGAGGGGTCCAGTCAAGAATAGCCTGAACGCGCTCTGGGTTGACGACAATGCCATCCTTGGAGATAACATGACCAAGGTAGGTGACTTCGGGTAACCAGAATTCACATTTGGAATACTTGGCATAAAGTTGATGCTCTCGAAGCTTCTCCAGAACAAGACGAAGATGTTCAGCATGTTCTTCTTTATTCTTCGAATATACCAGTATATCATCCAGATAGACTACGACGAACTTGTCGAGGTAATCCATGAATATATAGTTCATCAGACGAGAGAATGTAGCTGGAGCATTGGTTAAACCGAATGACATGACGGTGTACTCGTAAGAACCATAACGAGTCACAAATGCGGTCTTTGGAATATCCTCTTCACGAACACGGATCTGGTGGTAACCCAACCTCAAGTCGAGTTTAGAGAATATCGATGAACCAGCCAGTTGATCATACAGATCATTGATCCGAGGAAGGGGATATTTGTTTTGAATTGTAGCTTGGTTGATAGGACGATAGTCTTGGACCAAACGGTTCGTACCGTCCTTCTTCTTGACGAAGAGAGAAGGTGCTCCCCAAGCAGAGGAACTTGGACGAATGAAACCCTTGTGAAGAGATTTGTCGATTTCCTCCTTAAGCTCAAGGAGTTCATGAGGTGGCATCTTGTAGGGTCGTTTTGCAATAGGAATGGTGCCTGGTTTCAAGTCGATGACGAACTCGACAGCCCGGGCAGGGGGTATTCCTGGAAGTTCTTCTGGAAATACGTCTTGGAAGTTGCGAACGACTGGAATCTTTTCAATTCCCTCAAGAGGTGCCGCGTTCAACGCATTCAAAGCATAAAGTCGTGCTTCAGCGTTTTGAACAAGCTGAGCATGGTAGCTTACTATCTCATCGGAAGGATGTAGGAGGTGAACGACCTTGGTGGCGCAAACGATAGAGGCAGTATGCGCTTTCAACCATTCCATTCCCAGAATGAGGTCAATATTGGAAGACTCCAGAATAATGGGAGAAACAAGGAATTCCAACCCTTCAATTTCAACAGGAACGTCGCGACCAATCATGGTAGTTTGGCATCGGCCCGCAGGGGTGCGTACCACTATCGGAGTGTTCATGGGCTCGCATCGAATGTCATGTGCGTAAGCAAAATTTTCTGACATGAATGAATGTGATGCTCCTGAATCAAACAAAACAGAAGCTGGTACTGAATTTACAAGGAGAGTACCCATCACAGTGGCAGGCTGGTCTTGAGCTTCATTCAGATCAATATGATTAGCCTGACCACGACCATAAGGTCTGGCATTGTTGTTATGGGGCTGATTGTTATGGCCAGTTGAAGGTAGAGCCCGCTGGCTCTTTTTCTGAGTGCACTCTTTAGCAAGGTGGCCGGGGCGGCCACATCTGAAGCACAAACCATCATTGGGATCGGGAGCAGGAGCTTGGGATGGTACATCTCGAAGAGGCTGCCTCTCTGGTGGAGGAGGCAGACGAGGTGTAGCATAGGACTGTCTTGGTGTAGGTGCAGTTGGACGATACATGCTGTGGGGAATCCATATACGACGCTTCTGCGCTGACGGGCCCGAATATGGGCCAGCGTCACGGCTACGCCTGAGGGATCCCTGGTGTTCCTGAAGACCAGTCTCAACCTGAATAGCCTTGTTCACCAAGGTGGCGAAGTCGGCAAAGTCATGAACAAGCAATGCTAGCTTGATATCAGGGTGAAGTCCATCACGAAACTTCTCTTGTCTACGAGCATCAGTAGCAATGTCTTCTTCAGCGTAACGGGACAATTCCAAGAATTCCCGCTGATAAGCATCTACAGTCTTGTTGCCTTGGGTGAGGTTGCGGAACTCTCGCTTCTTCCTGTCCATGGTTCCCTGAGGAATGAAACGGGCACGGAAAGCAGCTTGGAAATCCGGCCAAGTAATGACCGTTCCAGTAGGTAGGGTATGCCTGTGGCTGTCCCACCATTGAGCAGCAGGACCCTTCAGAAAGAAAGATGCGAAGGTGACATAGCTGGCAGGGGCAACACTAGCAGACTCCATTTCATATGTGATGTCGCGGAGCCAGTCATCAGCATCAAGGGGTTGAGTTGAGCTGCGGTAGATAGATGGGTTGAGGCGCATGAAGTCCTGCCGAGTTACTCGGGTTGGATGTTGATTCATGTTCGGACGAGGAAACTGAGCCATCATTCCTTCCATGAACTGGCGAGTTAACTCAAACTGTTGCCTCATTCCAGTAAAGAATTCAGGCGGTGGTGGGTCGTTGGCACCACAGCCACGACCAGCGGGTCTAACCATCCTGCTAACATGTAACAGGGGTAGTTCAGCATTGAGCATTTGCAAAGATAAGGATCATTCATGATGAAAACATACATAATGAAGGAGGTACGATGGATTCCACTCCGTAGTCAACACGACAGGGTGTGCACTACTCAAAAAGCTATTCTAAGGAATAACTATGGCTTCATCCAACTTCGGGGTGAATGTGGTCACGGGATCCTAATGTTAGTAAATTCATTTAACCCGAGTAGAAGAGAGTTCAGAGTCCCAGAGTATAGACGAGGAGTAAAAGATCCTAATACCACCCAATGGCGACGTGGGCCCGTAAGCCACACAGCCAATGTTAGTAAAAGTTTTCAGTGACTAGACTCAACTTCGGCCAAGGAGTTGGAAAGGGGGCTACCTACAGGCAGTCGGCTCTGATACCAACTTGTGACGCCCTCTATTCAATCGTACACTAATCATACACGCAAATGTGTACGATCAAGATCAAGGACTCACGGGAAGATATCACAACACAACTCTAGACACAAATTAAAATAATACAAGCTTTATATTACAAGCCAGGGGCCTCGAGGGCTCGAATACATAAGCTCGAAAACAAAAGAGTCAGCGGAAGCAACAATATCTGAGTACAGACATGAGTTAAACAAGTTTGCCTTAAGAAGGCTAGCACAAAAGCATCTACGATCGAAAAGGCAAGGCCTCCTGCCTGGGAGCCTCCTAACTACTCCTGGTCGTCGGCGTCCGTCATGTGGTAGGAGGCACCCTCGGGGTAGCAGCAGTCGTCAAAGGTGGCATCTGGCTCCTGGACTCCACCATCTGGTTGCAACAACCAGAAAGAAGAAAGAAGGGGGAAAAGGGGGAGCAAAGCAACCGTGAGTACTCATCCAAAGTACTCGCAAGCAAGGATCTACACTACATATGCAACATTATCAAAGGAAGGCTGTATATGTGGACTGGGCTGCAGAAAGGCCAGAATAAAGAGAAGGTCTAGTCCTATCGAAGACTAGCATCTTCTGGAAACCACCATCTTGCAGCAAACAAGAGGGAGTAGAGTAGCATAAAGTAAAGTGGTAGTAGTGTTATCAACCTCGGCCAGAGATCCTTTCTCGGCTCCCTGCGAGAAAGCAATCCCAGAGCCATACTATCCAATTATCAACACAATCCAATTCTCATCACCATCCATTTCTCATCACAAGTATCCAGTTCTAGTTGTATCGATCGGGATACAACTCCAAGTGTCCGTTACCGTAGGACAGGCTATGCATAGATTAGTTCTTCCCTGCAGGGGTGCACCAACTTACCCACCACGCTCGATTGACTCCGGCCGGACACACTTTCCAGGGTCATGCCCGGCCTCGGCCAAACAATACGCCCCAACCCGACCTAGGCTTAATAGAGAGGCCAGCACGCCGGACTAAACCTATGCCCCCAGGGGTCATGGGCCATCTCCCCGGAAACTCCTGCACGTTGCGTACGCGGCCGGTGAGCAGACCTAGCTACCTCCCTAAAAAGGCAGGAGCTTACCAGTCCAACCTGGCGCGCGCCGCTCCGTCGCTGACGTCTATTAAGCTTTGGCTGATGTATACGACGCAGAACGCCCATACTATGCCCACGTGATGGTTAGTGCTATCAGGCCAGAGGCCCCTCGGATCAAATATCCAAATCGTAGTGGATTAGGAACGCGCGGTAACAAGCAGAGCCTCACGAAAGAGGTGACCCCGTTGCCCCGTCTCGAGGACTTGCGGCAAGGGCTAAGAATGCCCGGCCACGCCTCGTAATTATCTCACGGGCACCTTCCAGGTCAACCCGTCTCCACATCTCTTTCCAAGTAACAGTTGTAAAGTCCAAGTATCCGTGTGTCCAAACATCAAGAGGAAAACCCAAGGAATCACCCCCGGTGGGTTCCACTCAATGTAATCATCAAGGTGAACGTAGAGGAATCACCCTCGAGGTTCACACTTGAGGGGTTGCACGACAGAGCCGTATCGGAAGTGGTTAAGGAGGAAATCACCCTCGATGACCACGACCGAATAGCTACACTACAGGTTAACATCAGAAGTGCTGTAGAGGTCTCACCCTCGGCACTCGATAGTAACCCAGCAGTGTCGAGCAACTAAGGGGAAAGTGATGTGTGGTGCCGGGGCCTGGTCTTCAATCCCGTTGAACGGGTCTTCAATGATGAAGCAGGGGCAACAAGGACAAGGTGGGGGTCACTGATGGATCACTAACCAACCTATACTAAGCAGATTAGGATAAGCAGGTAAGGTACAATAACAGGTACAAAAGCAGGCTATGCATCAGAATAGGAGCATACAATAACAGTAGCAAAATCTAATGCAAGCATGAGAGAATGGAATGGGCGATATCGGAATGATCAAAGGGGGGGCTTGCCTGGTTGATCTGGCAAGGAGGGGTCGTTGTCGACGACGTAGTCGATCACCGGGGCATCAGCGGCCTCGGGATCTACCGGAGAGAAGAGGGGGAAGAAACAGTAAATACATAGCAAACAGAGGTAACACTAAGCATGACATGACGATACGTAGCGCTAAGCGTGCTCTAACGCGGTCCTAGACGTTATAGGGGAAGGGGGAAATCAACCGGGAAGGTGTTCCCGGTTCCGGACCTGTGTCAGACAGATGACCGGAGGGGGAAAGTTCCATGTTCAGCATGCTAGGGGCATGTGACAGATGAACGGACCGCGTATTCGGATTCGTTGGATTTTTCTGAGCAACTTTCATATAGAAAACATTTTCATCGGAGTTACGGTTTATTTTCTATGAATTTTTAAAGTTTAAACAATATTCTGGAATTATTTATATTAACAGAAAAGGAAATATGACATCATCAGGGCGTCATTGTTGCATCAGCGGTCAACAGACTAGTTGACTAGTCAACAGGGTCCACGAGGGGCCCACTGGCAGTGACTGGGCCATGCCTAGTCAGCCATTGACTAGGTCAACAGGGCTAGCCGGGCCACTGGGGCCACGGGGCAGTGACCTGGCGAGGTGGACCCGGACGTCCACGTCGGCGCCGGCGTTGGGGAGCTCCGGTGAGCGTTCCCGCGGCGGAGGGGCGCCGGACCTCGCCGGAAAACGCGTACAGGGCTCGGGGAGGAGCGGGGCTAGGCTCATACGAACGAGCTCTCCGCGCCGCGTCCAGTGGTGGCCGTAGCATCACCGGACTTGGCCGGAATCGGCGCCAGCGGTGAGCGTGGGCGGCGGTTGGCTTCGGGCATCATCGGGGACGGGGCTACGGGCGCTCAAAAGCAGCGTGGGGCAGCGCGTTCAAAAGCAGGGGGTCGGGCGCACCCATTCGAGGTCTCAGCCGAGGCTGGGATGGACGGTGTCGACGGTGGCGTCGACCGCGGCGGACGCCGGAGCTCGGGCGAGCTCGAGCTCGTCGAAGTAGGGCACGACAGGGGCAACTGGCATGTGTGTCAGGCTGCTCGGAGCGTGCTGGGCACGGTGCAGTGCTCGGTTGAGCTCGACGGTGAGCGTGGCCACGACGACTGCGGGTCTAGGCGGCGGTGAGCTACTGCAGCTGCGGCGAGTGAGCTAGGGAGGGCGAAGCGGTGCGAGGAGAAGAAAGGAGGGAGGGAGGAGCTCACCGGGCGGCTACGAAAAGCCTGCGACAACTTAGGAGCGCAGAGGTGGCCGGAGATGACGGCGGTCACCGGTGACAGAGGAGAAAGGGGGCTGCTCGATCCGCTCCCCGTAGTGGCTCCCGGCTCGCGCTCACGGACGGGGACTGGGTAGACGACGGCGGCGGAGACGATGGGCTCGATGGCGAGGCGAATGGGGCTCGGTGGCCGCGAGTACAGTCGAGGCGCGGCGGCGAGCACGCTCGGGTCCGAGAGAGGGGAAAGCTCGAGGGGGAATCCGGAGGGGAGTGGGAGAGGCGGAGGGGGCGAGCAGGGGAGTGGGTGGAGGTAGGTGGGGAGGAGGTCGAGGCGTCGAGGGGAGGGGCCCTTACCCACCCGCGGCGTTGCCGGCGAGGTGGTCGGGCGGCGTCGCGCCCCTGTAGCGGCGCGCACCAGGGGAACAGGAAGGGGGGGGGGCGCTTCGGGGAGCTGGGCCGGCCAGGCTGGTGAGGTGGGTCGGCCTGCTGGGATGGGCCGAAGCCCAAGGGGAGGCCAGGGGCTCTCCCTCCCCCTCTTCTTTCCCCCCTTTTTTTTAAACAGCTTTAGCCCTTTTTTTAGCCAATAAAGACTTTGCAAAAATTATGCCATTGGCCAAAATAATCTCAAAGAATTATTAGGCACTGCCCAAATAGATTGTGAGGCTTTAGAAATAGTTTGCCATTTTCATAAATTAAAAAGGCATTAATTTATTTCTTAGGCCACTGTTTGAAGTAGCTTAGGCCACTCAAACCTTTTTGCAAAATTGTTGGTTCACCACCAAAATTAGTTGTGGATTATTCTGCACATGATGAACATTTTTGTTTTCATGTCTGAGCATTTTGAATTTCAGACAAAATTTGAATTTGAAATCAATTGGAATTTAAAAGAGAAAGGAGACAATTATGATCAGGAACATGTTTAGCAAAAAGATTAACTTAACCCCAGGGGTTACTGTAGCATCATTACACCGGGGTGGTACAGGGGGCGCCCCCCCCAAGCCCAATCCGAATTGGGAGGGGGACCGGCCCCCCCTTTCCTTCCTCCCTCCTTCCTCTTCCTTCCCTCTCCTACTCCTAATAGGAAAAAGGGGAGTCCTACTCCTTGTGGGAGTTGGACTCCCCCTTAGGGCGCGCCACCCTCCTTGGCCGCCCCCTCCTCCACTCCTTTATATACGGGGGTAGGGGGCACCCCAGAGACACAACAGTTGATCATTGATCTCTTAGCCGTGTGCGGTGCTTAGGCGAAGCCCTACGACGGTAAAACATCAAGATCGTCACCACGCCGTCGTGCTGACGGAACTCATCCACGACACTTTGCTGGACCGGAGTCTGGGAATCGTCATTGAGCTGAACGTGTGCTAAAACTCGGAGGTGCTGTAGTTTCGGTGCTTGATCGGTCGGGCCGTGAAGATGTACGACTACATCAACCGCGTTGTGCTAACACTTCCGCTTCCGGTCTACGAGGGTACGTAGACAACACTCTCCCCTCTCGTTGCTATGCATCACCATGATCTTGCATGTGCGTAGGAATTTTTTTTGAAATTACTATGTTCCCCAACAGTGGTATCAGAGCCTAGGTTTTATGCGTTTATGTTGTGCATGAGTAGAACACAAGTGAGTTGTGGGCGATATAAGTCATACTGCTTACCAGCATGTCATACTTTGGTTCGCCGATATTGTTGGATGAAGCGGCCCGGACCGACATTACGCGTACGCTTACGCGAGACTGGTTCTACCGACGTGCTTTGCACACAAGTGGCTGGCGGGTGTCAGTTTCTCCAACTTTAGTTGAACCGAGTGTGGCTACGCCCGGTCCTTGCGAAGGTTAAAACAGCACCAACTTGACAAACTATCATTGTGGTTTTGATGCGTAGGTAAGAACGGTTCTTGCTAAGCCCATAGCAGCCACATAAAACTTGCAACAACAAAGTAGAGGACGTCTAACTTGTTTTTGCAGGGCATGTTGTGATGTGATATGGTCAAGACATGATGCTAAATTTTATTGTATGAGATGATCATGTTTTGTAACTGAGTTATCGGTAACTGGCAGTAGCCATATGGTTGTCGCTTTATTGTATGCAATGCAATCGCGCTGTAATGCTTTACTTTATCACTAAGCGGTAGCGATAGTCGTGGAAGCATAAGATTGGAGAGACGACAACGATGCTACGACGGAGATCAAGGTGTCGCGCCGGTGACGATGGTGATCATGACGATGCTTCGGAGATGGAGATCACAAGCACAAGATGATGATGGCCATATCATATCACTTATATTGATTGCATGTGATGTTTATCTTTTATGCATCTTATCTTGCTTTGATTGACGGTAGCATTATAAGATGATCTCTCACTAAATTTCAAGATAAAAGTGTTCTCCCTGAGTATGCACCGTTGACAAAGTTTGTCGTGCCCAGACACCACGTGATGATCAGGTGTGATAAGCTCTACGTCCATCTACAATGGGTGCAAGCCAGTTTTGCACACGCAGAATACTCAGGTTAAACTTGACGAGCCTAGCATATGCAGATATGGCCTCGGAACACTGAGACCGAAAGGTCGAGCGTGAATCATATAGTAGATATGATCAACATAGTGATGTTCACCATTGAAAACTACTCCATTTCACATGATGATCGGTTATGGTTTAGTTGATTTGGATCACGTGATCACTTAGAAGATTAGAGGGATGTCTTTCTAAGTGGGAGTTCTTAAGTAATATGATTAACTGAACTTAAATTTATCATGAACTTAGTACCTGATAGTATGTTGCTTGTTTATGTTTGATTGTAGATAGATGGCCCGTGCTGTTGTTCCTTGAGAAAGCAAAGTTGCAAGATGATGGTAGCAATTATACGGACTGGGTCCATAACTTGAGGATTATCCTCATTGCTGCACAGAAAAATTACATCCTGGAAGCACCGCTGGGTGCCAAGCCTGCTGCTGGAGCAACACTAGATGTTATGAACGTCTGGCAGAGCAAAGTTGATGACTACTCGATAGTTCTGTGTGCCATGCTTAACGGATTAGAATCGGGACTTCAACAACGTTTTGAACGTCATGGAGCATATGAGATGTTCTAGGAGTTGAAGTTAATATTTCAAGCAAATGCCCGGATTGAGAGATATGAAGTCTCCAATAAGTTCTATAGCTGCAAGATGGAGGAGAACAGTTCTGTCAGTGAGCATATACTCAAAATGTCTGGGTATAATAATCAGTTAATTCAACTGGGAGTTAATATTCCGGATGATTGCATCATTGACAGAATTCTCCAATCACTTCCACCTAGCTACAAGAGCTTCGTGATGAACTATAATATGCAAGGGATGAATAAGACAATTCCCGAGCTCTTCGCAATGCTAAAAGCTGCGGAGGTAGAAATCAAGAAGGAGCATCAAGTATTGATGGTCAACAAGACCACTAGTTTCAAGAAAAAGGGCAAGGGGAAGAAGAAGGGGAACTTCAAGAAGAACAGCAAGCAAGTTGCTGCTCAGGAGAAGAAACCCAAGTCTGGACCTAAGCCTGAAACTGAGTGCTTCTACTGCAAGCAGACTGGTCACTGGAAGCGGAACAGCCCCAAGTATTTGGCGGATAAGAAGGATGGCAAGGTGAACAAAGGTATATGTGATATACATGTTATTGATGTGTACCTTACTAGAGATCGCAGTATCACCTGGGTATTTGATACTGGTTCTGTTGCTAATATTTGCAACGCGAAACAGGGACTATGGATTAAGCGAACACTGACGAAGGATGAGGTGACGATGCGCGTGGGAAATGGTTCCAAAGTCGATGTGATCGCGGTCGGCACGCTACCTCTACATCTACCACCGGGATTAGTATTAGACCTAACTAATTGTTATTTGGTGCCAGCGTTGAGCATGAACATTATATCTGGATCTTGTTTGATGCGAGATGGTTATTCATTTAAATCAGAGAATAATGCTTGTTCTATTTATATGAGTAATATCTTTTATGGCCATGCACCCTTGAAGAGTGGTCTATTCTTGATGAATCTCGATAGTAGTGATACACATATTCATAATGTTGAAGCCAAAAGATACAGAGTTAATAATGATAGTGCAACTTATTTGTGGCACTGCCGTTTAGGTTATATCGGTGTAAAGCGCATGAAGAAACTCCATACTGATGGAGTTTTTGAACCACTTGATTATGAATCACTTGGTACTTGCGAACCGTGCCTCATGGGCAAGATGACTAAAACGCCGTTCTCCGATACTATGGAGAGAGCAACAGATTTGTTAGAAATCATACATACAGATGTATGTGGTCCAATGAACGTTGACGCTCGTGGCGGATATCATTATTTTCTCACCTTCACAGATGATTTAAGCAGATATGGGTATATCTACTTAATGAAACATAAGTCTGAAACATTTGAAAAGTTCAAAGAATTTCAGAGTGAAGTTGAAAATCATTGTAACAAGAAAATAAAGTTTCTATGATCTGATCGTGGAGGAGAATATTTGAGTTACGATTTTGGTTTACATTTTAAACAATGCGGAATAGTTTCGCAACTCACGCCACCCGGAACACCACAGTGTAATGGTGTGTCCGAACGTCGTAATCATACTTTACTAGATATGGTGCGATCTATGATGTCTCCTACTGATTTACCGCTATCATTTTGGGTTTATGCTTTAGAGACGGCCGCATTCACGTTAAATAGGGCACCATCAAAATCCGTTGAGACGACGCCTTATGAACTGTGGTTTGGCAAGAAACCAAAGTTGTCGTTTCTGAAAGTTTGGGGCTGCGATGCTTATGTGAAAAAGCTTCAACCTGATAAGCTCGAACCCAAATTGGAGAAATGTGTCTTCATAGGATACCCGAAGGAGACTGTTGGGTACACCTTCTATCACATATCCGAACGCAAGACATTTGTTGCTAAATTCAGAAACATTCTAGAGAAGGAGTTTCTCTCGAAAGAAGTGAGTGGGAGGAAAGTAGAACTTGATGAGGTAACTGTACCTGCTCCCTTATTGGAAAGTAGTACATCACAGAAACCGATTTCTGTGACACCTACACCAATTAGTGAGGAAGCTAATGATGATGATCATGAAACTTCAGAACAAGATACTACCGAACCTCATAGATCAACCAGAGTAAGATCCGCACCAGAGTGGTACAGTAATCCTGTTCTGGAAGTCATGCTACTAGATCATGATGAACCTACGAACTATGAAGAAGCGATGGTGAGCCCAGATTCCGCAAAATGGCTTGAAGCCATGAAATCTGAGATGGGATCCATGTATGAGAACAAAGTGTGGACTTTGGTTGACTTGCACAATGATCGGCAAGCAATTGAGAATAAATGGATCTTCAAGAAGAAGACTGACGCTGACGGTAATGTTACTGTCTACAAAGCTCGACTTGTCACAAAAGGTTTTCGACAAGTTCAAGGGATTGACTACGATGAGACCTTCTCACCCGTAGCAATGCTTAAGTCTGTCCGAATCATGTTAGCAACTGCCGCATTTTATGATTATGAAATTTGGCAGATGGATGTCAAAACTGCATTCCTAAATGGATTTCTGGAAGAAGAGTTGTATATGATGCAACCGGAAGGTTTTGTCGATCCAAAGGGAGCTAACAAAGTGTGCAAGCTCCAGCGATCCATTTATGGACTGGTGCAAGCATCTCGGAGTTGGAATAAACGCTTTGATAGTGTGAACAAAGCATTTGGTTTTATACAGATTTTTGGAGAAGCCTGTATTTACAAGAAAGTGAGTGGGAGTTCTGTAGCATTTATGATATTATATGTGGATGACATATTGCTAATCGGAAATGATATAGAATTTCCGGATAGCATAAAGGGATACTTGAATAAGAGTTTTTCAATGAAAGACCTCGGTGAAGCTGCTTACATATTGGGCATTAAGATCTATAGAGATAGATCAAGACGCTTAATTGGACTTTCACAAAGCACATACATTGACAAAGTTTTGAAGAAATTCAAAATGGATCAAGCAAAGAAAGGATTCTTGCCTGTGTTACAAGGTGTGAAGTTGAGTAAGACTCAATGCCCGACCACTACAGAAGATAGAGAGAAAAATGAAAGATGTTCCCTATGCTTCAGCCATCGGCTCTATCATGTATGCAATGCTGTGTACCAGACCTGATGTGTGCCTTGCTATAAGTCTAGCAGGGAGGTAGCAAAGTAATCCAGGAATGGATCACTAGACAGCGGTCAAGAACATCCTGAAATACCTAAAAAGGACTAAGGATATGTTTCTCGTATATGGAGGTGACAAAAAGCTCATCATAAAAGGTTACGTTGATGCAAGCTTTGACACTGATTTGGACAATTCTAAATCGCAAACCGGATACGTATTTATATTAAACGGTGGAGCTGTCAGTTGGAGCAGTTCTAAACAAAGCGTCGTGGCGGGATCTACATGTGAAGCAGAGTACATAGTTGCTTCGGAAGCAGCAAACGAAGGAGTCTGGATGAAGGGGTTCATATCCGATCTAGGTGTCATACCTAGTGCATCGGTGTTGGAAATATGCCCTAGAGGCAGTAATAAATTGATTATTATTATATTTCTTGTTCATGATAATCGTTTATTATCCAAACTAGAATTGTATTGATAGGAAACTCAGATACATGTGTGGATACATAGACAACACCATGTCCCTAGTAAGCCTCTAGTTGACTAGCTCGTTAATCAATAGATGGTTACGGTTTCCTGACCATGGACATTGGATGTCGTTGATAACGGGATCACATCATTAGGAGAATGATGTGATGGACAAGACCCAATCCTAAGCCTAGCACAAGATCATGTAGTTCGTATGCTAAAGCTTTTCTAATGTCAAGTATCATTTCCTTAGACCATGAGATTGTGCAACTCCCGGATACCGTAGGAGTGCTTTGGGTGTGCCAAACGTCACAACGTAACTGGGTGGCTATAAAGGTACACTACGGGTATCTCTGAAAGTGTCTGTTGGGTTGGCACGAATCGAGATTGGGATTTGTCACTCCGTGTAAACGGAGAGGTATCTCTGGGCCCACTCGGTAGGACATCATCATAATGTGCACAATGTGACCAAGGGGTTGATCACGGGATGATGTGTTACGGAACGAGTAAAGAGACTTGCCAGTAACGAGATTGAACAAGGTATCGGTATACCGACGATCGAATCTCGGGCAAGTACCATACCGCTAGACAAAGGGAATTGTATACAGGATTGATTGAGTCCTTGACATCGTGGTTCATCCGATGAGATCATCATGGAACATGTGGGAGCCAACATGGGTATCCAGATCCCGCTGTTGGTTATTGACCGGAGAACATCTCGGTCATGTCTGCATGTCTCCCGAACCCGTAGGGTCTACACACTTAAGGTTCGATGACGCTAGGGTTATAAAGGAAGCTTGTATGTGGTTACCGAATGTTGTTCGGAGTCCCGGATGAGATCCCGGACATCACGAGGAGTTCCGGAATGGTCCGGAGGTAAAGATTTATATATAGGAAGTCCTGTTTCGGCCATCGGGACAAGTTTCGGGGTCATCGGTATTGTACCGGGGCCACCGGAAGGGTCCCGGGGGCCCACCGGGTGGGGCCACCTGCCCCGGGGGGCCACATGGGCTGTAGGGGGTGCGCCTTGGCCTACATGGGCCAAGGGCACCAGCCCCAAGAGGCCCATGCGCCTAGGGAACCCTAGAGGGAAGAGTCCTCAAGGGGGAAGGCACCTCCGAGGTGCCTTGGGGAGGATGGACTCCTCCCCCCCTCTTGGCCGCACCCCTTTCTTGGAGGAAGGGGCAAGGCTGCGCCTCCCCCCTCTCCCTTGCCCCTATATATAGTGGAGGGGAGGGAGGGCATCCATACCTGAGCCCTTGGCGCCTCCCTCCCTCCCGTGACACCTCCTCCTCTCCCGTAGGTGCTTGGCGAAGCCCTGCAGGATTGCCACGCTCCTCCATCACCACCACGCCGTTGTGCTGCTGCTGGATGGAGTCTTCCTCAACCTCTCCCTCTCTCCTTGCTGGATCAAGGCATGGGAGACATCGTCGAGCTGTACGTGTGTTGAACGCGGAGGTGCTGTCCGTTCGGCACTAGATCATCGGTGATTTGAATCACGACGAGTACGACTCCATCAACCCCGTTCACTTGAACGCTTCCGCTTAGCGATCTACAAGGGTATGTAGATGCACTCTCCTTCCCCTCGTTGCTAGTCTCTCCATAGATAGATCTTGGTGACACGTAGGAAAATTTTGAATTTCTGCTACGTTCCCCAACAGTGGCATCATGAGCTAGGTCTATTGCGTAGATTCTTTGCACGAGTAGAACACAAAGTAGTTGTGGGCGTCGATATTGTTCAATATGCTTGCCGTTACTAGTCTTATCTTGATTCGGCGGCATCGTGGGATGAAGCGGCCCGGACCAACCTTACACGTACGCTTACGTGAGACCGGTTCCACCGACAAACATGCACTAGTTGCATAAGGTGGCTGGCGGGTGTCTGTCTCTCCCACTTTAGTCGGATCGGATTCGATGAAAAGGGTCCTTATGAAGGGTAAATAGCAATTGGCATATCACGTTGTGGTTCATGCGTAGGTAAGAAACGTTCTTGCTAGAAACCCATGGCAGCCACGTAAAACATGCAAACAACAATTAGAGGACGTCTAACTTGTTTTTGCAGGGTATGCTATGTGATGTGATATGGCCAAAAAGGATGTGATGAATGATATATGTGATGTATGAGATTGATCATGTTCTTGTAATAGTAATCACGACTTGCATGTCGATGAGTATGACAACCGGCAGGAGCCATAGGAGTTGTCTTTATTTATTTGTGACCTGCGTGTCAACTTAAACGTCATGTAATTACTTTACTTTATTGCTAACCGTTAGCCATAGTAGTAGAAGTAATAGTTGGCGAGGCAACTTCATGAAGACACGATGATGGAGATCATGATGATGGAGATCATGGTGTCATGCCGGTGACGATGATGATCATGGAGCCCCGAAGATGGAGATCAAAAGGAGCAAAGTGATGATGGCCATATCATGTCACTATTTGATTGCATGTGATGTTTATCATGTTTATACATCTTATTTGCTTAGAACGACGGTAGTAAATAAGATTATCCCTTACAACAATTTCAAGAAGTGTTCTCCCCTAACTGTGCACCGTTGCGACAGTTCGTGTTTCGAAGCACCACGTGATGATCGGGTGTTAGATTCTAACGTTCACATACAACGGGTGTAAGACAGATTTACACACGCGAAACACTTAGGGTTAACTTGACGAGCCTAGCATGTACAGACATGGCCTCGGAACACGGAGACCGAAAGGTCGAACATGAGTCGTATAGAAGATACGATCAACATGAAGATGTTCACCGATGATGACTAGTCCGTCTCACGTGATGATCGGACACGGCCTAGTTTGACTCGGATCATGTAATCACTTAGATGACTAGAGGGATGTCTATCTGAGTGGGAGTTCATAAGATGAACTTAATTATCCTGAACATAGTCAAAAGGTTTTTGCAAATTATGTCGTAGCTCATGCTATAGTTCTACTGTTTAGATATGTTCCTAGAGAAAATATAGTTGAAAGTTGATAGTAGCGATTATGCGGACAGTAGAAAGCTTATGTCCTTAATGCACCGCTCAGTGTGCTGAACCCCAAACGTCGTCTGTGGATGTTGCGAACATCGGACATACACGTTTTGATAACTACGTGATAGTTCAGTTAAACGGTTTAGAGTTGAGGCACCAAAGACGTTTTTGAAACATCGCGAAACATATGAGATGTTTTGAGGGCTGAAATTGGGATTTCAGGCTCGTGCCCATGTCAAGAGGTATAAGACCTCCGATGACTTTCTTAACCTGCAAACTAAGGAGAAAAGCTCAATTGTTGAGCTTGTGCTCAGATTGTCTGAGTACAACAATCATTTGAATCGAGTGGGAGTTGATCTTCCAGATAAGACAGTGATGGTTCTCCAAAGTCATTGCCACCAAGCTGTTAGAACTTCGTGATGAACTATAACATATCAGGGATAGATATGATGATCCTTGAGGTATTCGCGATGTTTGACACCGCGAAAGTAGAAATCAAGAAGGAGCATCAATTGTTGATGGTTGGTGAAACCACTAGTTTCAAGAAGGGCAAGGGCAAGAAGGGATACTTCATGAAACGGCAAATCAGCTGCTGCTCTAGTGAAGAAACCCAAGGTAAAACCCAAACCCGAGACTAAGTGCTTTTGTAATAAGGGGAACAACCACTAGAGCAGAATTACCCTAGATACTTGGTAGATAAGAAGGCTGGCAAGGTCGATAGAAGTATATTGGATATACATTGTGTTAATGTGTACTTTGCTAGTACTCCTAGTAGCACCAGGGTATTAGATACCGGTTCGGTTGCTAAGTGTTAGTAACTCGAAACAAAAGGCTACGGAATAAACGGAGACTAGCTAAAGGTGAGCTGACGATATGTGTTGGAAGTTTTTCCAAGCTTGATATGATCAAGCATCGCACGCTCCCTCTACCAAAGAGATTGGTGTTAAACCTAAATAATTGTTATTTGGTGTTTGCGTTGAGCATAGACATGATTGGATTACGTCTATCGCAATATGGTTATTCATTTAAGGAGAATAATGGTTACTCTGTTTATTTGAATAATACATTCAATGGTCTTACACCTAAAATGAATGGTTTATTAAATCTCGATCGTAGTGATACACATGTTCATGCCAAAAGATAGTAATGATAGTACCACCTACTTGTGGCACTGCCACGTAAGTCATATCGGTATAAAACGCATGAAGAGGCTCCATATTGATGGATCTTTGGGCTCACTCGTTTTTGAAAAGTTTGAGACATGCGAACCATGTCTATTGGTGCATATGCATGAAGAAACTCCATGCAAATGGAGCGTTTGGACTCACTTGATTTTGAATCACTTGAGACATGCAAATCATACCACATGGGCAAGATGACTGAAAGCCTTGTTTTCAGTAAAATGGAACTAGAAAGCAACTTGCTGGAAGTAATACATTTTGATGTGTGCAGTCCAATGAGTGCTGAGGCATGTAGTGGATATCGTTATGTTCTTACTTCACAGATAATTTGAGTGGATGTTGAGTACATTTGCTTGATGAATCATGAGTCTGAATTATTGAAAGGTTCAAGTAATTTCAGTGTGAAGTTGAAAGATCGTCGTGACAAGAGGATAAAAGATCTATGATATGATCATAGAGATGAATATCTTAATCACAAGTTTGGCACAGAATTAAGACATTGTGGAAATTGTTTCACAACTGATATAGCCTGGAACACCATAGTGTGATGGTGTGTCCAAACGTCATAGTTGCACCCTATTGGATATGGTGCATACCATGATGTCTCTTATCAAGTTACCACTATCGTTCATGGGTTAGGCATTAGAGACAACCACATTCACTTTAAATAGGGCACCACATAATTTCGTTGAGACGACACCGTATGAACTATGGTTTGGAGAAACCTAAGTTGCTGTTTCTTGAAAGTTTGGGGCTGCGACGCTTATGTGAAAAGGTTTCAGGTTGATAAGCTCGAACCCAAAGCAGATAAAATGCATCTTCATAGGACACCCAAAAACAGTTGGGTATACCTCCTAATTCAGATCCGAAAGCAATAGGGATTGTTTCTTGAATCGGGTCCTTTTTCGAGGAAAGGTTTCTCTCGAAAAGTTGAGTGGGAGGATGGTGGAGACTTGATGAGGTTATTGAACCGTCACTTCAACAAGTGTGTAGCAGGGCACAAGAAGTTGTTCCTGTGGCACGTACACCAACTGAAGTGGAAGCTTATGATAGTGATCATGAAACTTCGGATCGAGTCACTACCAAACCTCGTGGGATGACAAGGATGCGTACTACTTCAGAGTGGTACGTAATCCTGTCTTGGAAGTCATGTTGCTAGACAACAATGAACCTACGAGCTATGGAGAAGCGATGGTGGGCCCGGATTCCGATAAATGGCTCAAGGCCATAAAACCCGAGAGAGGATCCATGTATGAAAACAAAGTGTAGACTTTGGAAGAACTACTTGATGGTCGTAAGGCTGTTAGGTACATATGGATTTTGAAAGGAAGACAGACAATGATGGTAAGTGTCACCATTGAGAAAGCTCGACTTGTCGTTAAGATGTTTTTCGACAAGTTCAAGGAGTTGACTACGATGAGACTTTCTCACTCGTAGCGATGCTAAGAGTCTGTTGGAATTATATTAGCAATTACTGCATTATTTATGAAATCTTGCAGATAGGATGTCAAGACATTGTTTCCTCGACGATTCTTGAGGAAAGGTTGTATGTGATACAACCGGAAGGTTTTGTCTATCCTGAAATATGCTAATAAGTATGCAAAGCTCCAGCAATCCTTCTGAGGACTGGAGTGAGCATCTCGGAGTTGGAATGTATGCTTTGATGATGATCAAAGATTTTGGGTGTATACAAAGTTTATGAGAAACTTGTATTTCCAAAGAAGTGAGTGGGAGCACTATAGAATTTCTGATGAGTGTATGTTGTTGACATATTAATGATCAGAAATGACGTAGAATTTCTGGAAAGCATATAGGGTTATTTGGAAAGTGTTTTCAATGGAAAACCTGGATTAAGCTACTTGAACATTGAGCATCAAGATCTATAAGGATAGATCAAAACGCTTAATAGTACTTTCAAATGAGCACATGCCTTGACGTGATCTTGAAGGTGTTCAAGATGGATCAGTCAAAGAAGGAGTTCTTGCCTGAGTTGTAAGGTATGAAGTTAAGACTTAAAGCTCGACCATGGCAGAATAGAGAGAAAGGAATGAAGGTCGTCCCCTATGCTTAAGACATAGGCTCTACAGTATGCTATGCTGTGTACCGCACCTGAAGTGTGCTTTACCATGAGTCAGTCAAGGGGTACAAGAGTGATCCAAGAATGGATCACAGGACAGCGGTCAAAGTTATCCTTAGTAACTAGTGGACTAAGGAATTTTCTCAATTATGGAGGTGGTAAAAGAGTTCGTCGTAAAGGGTTACATCGATGCAAGCTTAACACCTATCCGGATAGCTCTGAGTAGAGATACCGGATACGTATAATGGAGCAACAATTTAGAATAGGTCCAAGTAGAACAGTTATTTGGAATAGCTCCAAATAGAACGTGGTAGCTGCATCTAGGAGATGACATAGAGATTTGTAAAGCACACACGGATCTGAAAGGTTCAGACCCGTTGACTATAACCTCTCTCACAAGCATAACATGATCAAACCCAGAACTCATCGAGTGTTAATCACATGGTAAATGTGAACTAGATTATTGACTCTAGTAAACTCTTTGGGTGTTAGTCACATGGGGATGTGATCTTGAGTGTTAATCACATATCGATGTGAACTAGATTATTGACTCTAGTGCAAGTGGGAGACTGTTGGAAATATGCCCTAGAGGCAATAATAAATTGATTATTATTATATTTCCTTGTTCATGATAATCGTTTATTATCCATGCTAGAATTGTATTTATAGGAAACTCAGATACATGTGTGGATACATAGACAACACCATGTCCCTAGCAAGCCTCTAGTTGACTAGCTCGTTAATCAATAGATGGTTATGGTTTCCTGACCATGGACATTGGATGTCGTTGATAACGGGATCACATCATTAGGAGAATGATGTGATGGACAAGACCCAATCCTAAGCCTAGCACAAGATCATGTAGTTCGTATGCTAAAGCTTTTCTAATGTCAAGTATCATTTCCTTAGACCATGAGATTGTGCAACTCCCGGATACCGTAGGAGTGCTTTGGGTGTGCCAAACGTCACAACGTAACTGGGTGGCTATAAAGGTACACTACGGGTATCTCTGAAAGTGTCTGTTGGGTTGGCACGAATCGAGATTGGGATTTGTCACTCCGTGTAAACGGAGAGGTATCTCTGGGCCCACTCGGTAGGACATCATCATAATGTGCACAATGTGACCAAGGGGTTGATCACGAGATGATGTGTTACGGAACGAGTAAAGAGACTTGCCGGTAACGAGATTGAACAAGGTATCAGTATACCGACGATCGAATCTCGGGCAAGTACCATACCGCTAGACAAAGGGAATTGTATACGGGATTGATTGAGTCCTTGACATCGTGGTTCATCCGATGAGATCATCGTGGAACATGTGGGAGCCAACATGGGTATCCAGATCCCGCTGTTGGTTATTGACCGGAGAACATCTCGGTCATGTCTGCATGTCTCCCGAACCCGTAGGGTCTACACACTTAAGGTTCGATGATGCTAGGGTTATAAAGGAAGCTTGTATGTGGTTACCGAATGTTGTTCGGAGTCCCGGATGAGATCCCGGACGTCACGAGGATTTCCGGAATGGTCCGGAGGTAAAGATTTATATATAGGAAGTCCTGTTTCGGCCATCGGGACAAGTTTCGGGGTCATCGGTATTGTACCGGGGCCACCGGAAGGGTCCCGGGGGCCCACCGGGTGGGGCCACCTGCCCCGGGGGGCCACATGGGCTGTAGGGGGTGCGCCTTGGCCTACATGGGCCAAGGGCACCAGCCCCAAGAGGCCCATGCGCCTAGGGAACCCTAGAGGGAAGAGTCCTCAAGGGGGAAGGCACCTCCGAGGTGCCTTGGGGAGGATGGACTCCTCCCCCCCTCTTGGCCGCACCCCTTTCTTGGAGGAAGGGGCAAGTCTGCGCCTCCCCCCTCTCCCTTGCCCCTATATATAGTGGAGGGGAGGGAGGGCATCCATACCTGAGCCCTTGGCGCCTCCCTCCCTCCCGTGACACCTCCTCCTCTCCCGTAGGTGCTTGGCGAAGCCCTGCAGGATTGCCACGCTCCTCCATCATCACCACGCCGTTGTGCTGCTGCTGGATGGAGTCTTCCTCAACCTCTCCCTCTCTCCTTGCTAGATCAAGGCGTGGGAGACATCGTCGAGCTGTACGTGTGTTGAACGCGGAGGTGCCGTCCGTTCGGCACTAGGATCATCGGTGATCTGAATCACGACGAGTACGACTCCATCAACCCCGTTCACTTGAACGCTTCCGCTTAGCGATCTACAAGGGTATGTAGATGCACTCTCCTTCCCCTCATTGCTAGTCTCTCCATAGATAGATCTTGGTGACACGTAGGAAAATTTTGAATTTCTGCTACGTTCCCCAACAATCGGGTCCAATGAAAATCTTGTGTGACAATACTGGTGCAATTGCCTTGGCAAAGGAATCTAGATTTCACAAGAGAACCAAGCACATCAAGAGACGCTTCAATTCCATCCGGGATCTAGTCCAGGTGGGAGGCATAGAGATTTGCAAGATACATACGGATCTGAATGTAGCAGACCCATTGACTAACCCTCTTCCACGAGCAAAACATGATCAGCACCAAGGCTCCATGGGTGTTAGAATCATTACTATGTAATCTAGATTATTGACTCTAATTCAAGTGGGAGACTGAAGGAAATATGCCCTAGAGGCAATAATAAAGTTATTATTTATTTCCTTATATCATGGTAAATGTTTATTATTCATGCTAGAATTGTATTAACCGGAAACATAATGCATGTGTGAATACATAGACAAACAGAGTGTCACTAGTATGCCTCTACTTGACTAGCTCGTTAATCGAAGATGGTTATGTTTCCTAACCATAGACATGAGTTTTCATTTGATTAACGGGACCACATCATTAGGAGAATGATGTGATTGACATGACCCATTCCATTAGCTTAGCACCCAATCATTTAGTATGTTGCTATTGCTTTCTCCATGACTTATACATGTTCCTATGACTATGAGATTATGAAACTCCCGTTTACCGGAGGAACACTTTCTGTGCTACCAAACGTCACAATGTAACTGTGTGGTTATAAAGGTGCTCTACAGGTGTCTCCAAAGGTACATGTTGGGTTGGCGTATTTCGAGATTAGGATTTGTCACTCCGATTGTCGGAGAGGTATCTCTAGGCCCTCTCGGTAATGCACATCACTTAAACCTTGCAAGCAATGCAACTAATAAGTTAGTTGCAAGATGATGTATTACAGAACGAGTAAAGAGACTTGCCGGTAATGAGATTGAACTAGGTATTGAGATATCGACGATCAAATCTCGGGCAAGTAACATACCGATGACAAAGGAACAAACGTATGTTGTTATGCGGTCTGACCGATAAAGATCTTCGTAGAATATGTAGGAGCCAATATGAGCATCCAGGTTCCGCTATTGGTTATTGACCGGAGACGTGTCTCGGTCATGTCTACATTGTTCTCGAACCCATAGGGTCCGCATGCTTAACGTTACGCTGACAATTTCATTATGAGTTTATATATTTTTTATGTATCGAAGGTTGTTCGGAGTCCCGGATGTGATCATGGACTTGACGAGGAGTCTCGAAATGATCGAGACATAAAGATTGATATATTGGACGACTATATTTGGACACCGGAAAGGTTCCGGGTGAGATTCGGACAATACCGGATCACCAGGAGGTATATGGGCCTTATTGGGCCTTAGTGGAAAGGAGGGGAAAGGAGCAAGGGAGGGGGCGCGCCCCCCAAGCCCAATCCGAATTGGGAGGGGGGCCGCCCCCCTTTCCTTCCTCCCTCCTTCCTCTTCCTTCCCTCTCCTACTCCTAATAGGAAAAAAGGGGAGTCCTACTCCTTGTGGGAGTTGGACTCCCCCTTAGGGCGCACCACCCTCCTTGGACGGCCCCTCCTCCACTCCTTTATATACGGGGGCAGTGGGGCACCCCAGAGACACAACAGTTGATCATTGATCTCTTAGCCGTGTGCGGTGCCCCCCTCCACCATAGTCCTCGATAATATTGTAGCGGTGCTTAGGCGAAGCCCTGCGACGGTAAAACATCAAGATTGTCACCACGCCGTCGTGCTGACAGAACTCATCCCCAACACTTTGCTGGATCGGAGTCCGGGGATCGTCATCGAGCTGAACGTGTGCTAAAACTCGGAGGTGTCGTAATTTCGGTGCTTGATCGGTCGGGCCGTGAAGACGTATGACTACATCAACCGCGTTGTGCTAACGCTTCTGCTTCCGGTCTATGAGGGTACGTAGACAACACTCTCCCCTCTCGTTGCTATACATCACCATGATCTTCCGTGTGTGTAGGAATTTTTTTGAAATTACTACGTTCCCCAACAAGATGATGGTAGCAATTACACGGACTGGGTCCGTAACTTAAGGGTTATCCTCATTGCTGCACAGAAGAGTTACGTCCTGGAAGCACCGCTGGGTGTACCACCTGTGCCAGCAACTGCCACTACAAGAAACTTGTTAATCCATGACCGATTACTGCTGACGTTCCTGGAATCCGTCACAGATTATGACGGCTTTCCCTGCCCCATCATGAATACCGTCACTTATTAGTAACCCGTGGTTGGGCCTAAAAACAGCAGGCCCTTCATGACGGACGTTGGGCTGTCATCACGGAAACTGTCATGAATCGACCAAGCGGGCTCAGTCAGGCCAATCACTTTTTTTAATATACACCATCCAAACCGTCACCGATTGTTCTCCAGCTGATGTGGCGTGTCTGCCCCTTCTTTGGCGCACATGTCAGTCGGACCATAGGTTTTGCCCAAAAAAATAAAAGTGTGATTATACGTGGGTGCCATTGTATGCCCCACATGACAGGGTATTTTGGATTATGTTGCTTCCCGTAACAAAAAACTGTTGAGACTTAGGTATTTCTTTTCCCTGATTCTTACATCCCCTAGATCCCATCGGCCGGCGCAGCCGCCGCCGCCAGTGCCGCCGCCGACTGCCCGGGCGAGGGTGGTTAGATCCGGCGGGGTGGTCCGTCTCGGCGCCATCTTCACGACGCCGTCGGCCTCTCGCATCGCCGCCGTGCGCCCTTGCTGCACCGACGAGGTAGCCTCCGCCCGCCATTGCCGCGCCGACGAGGCAGCCTCCGCCCTCCATTGCCGTGCCCACGAGGCAGCCGCCGCCCACCATTGCCTCACAGATGAGCCAGTCGCTGCCTGCAATTGCTACACTGGAAACTCCCTCGTTCTTTCCCAACATCAACCTCAGCCAGGAGCGAACAGTATGCCTCCAGCAGAAATCATCTCTCTCCTTCAGAATTTGTTGACTAAATACTGTGCTTTGCAATTTTCCCCTTCTGAATTTGGGGTGAACCTCTTCCCTTTAGGTTTAATGGTGTGTTATTTGAGGTAGTTAGATTACCCAATTAATGAATGTGTTGATGGATGCAGATACATATTCAGAAAATACCATCTCAGTGTAGTTAGCATTTGAGATTTTAGTTCCATTTTTCTTGTTTTCATGACACCATAGATGTGACACGTGAACCATGTACATTATGTTGTTTAGGGTGCATTCATCCACATACATATTGAGTTGGCATCAATCGATGCATTGTCTTATTCACATACTAGTAGTCATAGATTTTGTAGGCAAGCTCATACTAGTAAATGTGTGCTACGGATTTGTATTGATTTGTAGACCTCTTTAATGTCGAATAATCAGTGAAATATTTTGTCAAGTGGTGTATGTTCCTTTGTCACAACGAAAGAAAAAAAAATCTTTTGATGAACTGTGTTCACTATAGTGCGAAGCAGTATAATTTTAAATCTGAACATATTTTAGTTTGGTATACTGTACATGTTAATTTGATGGCCGGGGTAAACCTTTGATTGAATTGGTTCTTTTTCTGCAATGCAGATGGATAGACGTTGGATTCATGGTACATTGTTTTCCCGTGAGTACATTGAAGGTGTCAAAGAATTTATGAACTTCATTCAAGAGAAATTCAGCGAGGATGATAAAGTACTCCACCGCCGGTCGCTACCCCACCTCAACTGCCGGTCCAGAACCCCCTCCCCCTCCTCTCCGCTCCACCAAACCCTAGAACAAGCCGTCGCTACGACCATACTGCGCCGCTTCAAGGACCTCCGCGCCACACTGATGGGGAAGAAGACTGCAACGAAGAAACACCGAGGACCCAAGACAGCAGGTATAATCTTCTTAACCCACCCCACGCCTGCCTATTTGCTATTCATGCATATGTATGTCTAATGGGTGTGTGGTAAAAGCTGTTTTCTTGTGTTTGATTTAAGTTGCTAGTGTTTCTGGTCCATTAGAGTTCTTGCCATACCTATGAAAAAAGGGTCTTGTGCTGTCAAGTGTAGATTTGGGTCACATATTGTTACATACTTGACCACAAAATAGTATTTTGTTATTAACTACAGATTATACACATAGTAATCCGTGCTCATGTGTTCACTCATCTTAGAACCACCGCTGCATCCTTTGGAGGAGTCGCGCATCAGAACATGCATAAGGAACAATTCAAGGCTGCAAGCACTCGGAATTCCTGCACTATCGACATTGTTTGCAGCCAAAACTGTCATTTCACCTGAAAAAAATAAACCCAAGCATAGTAGTGATGATTCTGAAGCTGAGTACCATCCTAACGAGGACAATACCAGTGAAGGAGAGTCATCCGATGATAGTTTAGTAGATGAAACAGAAGCACTGCAGTCCACACCTGCTGCTAGCTCAAACTCTAAGGTGCTAATTTCCTCAATCTAGTCATTCATTGCTTAGATATGTTGCTTGTTTGTTGTTGCAGCATAATTTTGTTACTGTTTGTTGATTAAACCATGTTTTCATATCTATCAGGACTGTAAGAAGACTAGTCAGAAAACTAGTAAGAAAAGATCTGCTGCCATGCCCCCTGGTGGAGTCAAGCCTCGACCTCCTAAGAGAGTTCATGCGGACCTCCCAACTAATCCACGAGTCACAAGGTCGAAGAAAGCTCTATCACAAGATGCTGATGGAGGTATTCAAAGTGAGGAAATGTCTGATCCTAAACAGCAGACACCAAGTGTCATCCATAAGCCAACTGCTTCCATGGCTTGTGTCCGCCAAGCTGAAGAAACTGTTCCCAACTTTGATGACCATGGTGTTGAAGGCAAGTTCCTTACTATTATTATCATATCATGTTCAAGTTTTTTTCTTTTGAATTACTAGCCTAGGCTATTAGCTCCATGATGAACATACTCTCACTAGATGCTTTTTTCAAAAAAGGTGATGATCCTGGACATTGTGATGATGACACCTGGATTGCCAATGGAGCTGATCTCATTGCCCATCGTGATGACGAAAATGAGATGGCCAACGAAACTGGTGGTAGTGCCTAGCCAAATCAACAAACCCAACCTAACAATAACTCTGAAGGAATGTTATAACCTGAATCTTTCTAGCATCTATTAGAGTTAAACTTCTTGTTCAATCTATTGTTCTATGCATCTTCCTGTCTTAATTTATACCATATGTGTGCATGATTTATTATGAGTCATTCCAGTGTTGCGGGATGGTGATATTCTCAAGGACAACTCCATTGCTCACTTATTAATATCACAGTATTTAAATAAGGACAATTTAGTTAACCTGTGCCTTCTTGAAATCTGCTCGAACCTTGTCTTCCGTTCCAGTTAACCTGTGCATTTGTAACAGTCAGAAACACACCAACATGATAGATAATGCAATATTCCATTTAGTTGTTGTTGCCATATGGTTACTAGTATATTGTCTTGACTTTTTTTGTGAGCTTACTTCCTGTTGTTATAGTTACACATTTTGAAACGATGTCCTCCATTTATTAGTACACTTCTATACGTGTAATTGCGGTTTAATTGTATCCGTTCTTGATTTTACCTTCTTTTCAGGTCCACAATCCTATGAGGAGCCAAGGGAAAGGGGCCCCAATTTGGGAAAAGGTCTGGAAAGGATCACTCGACGCCGGCAGGGCAAACTGCCGCTTGTCATTCCAGAAGGTAAGTTAAGGCCGGAGGCACCTCTTCTTGCTGCAAAGTTCGCAACTGAATGCAACGTCACAGTTAGACACCATATGCCCGTGTTTAAGCGCTGGAAGGATTACAAGGACCCAGATGGACATGTCCAAGATGGGATCTTCAGGAACTTTGTAGGAAAAGTTGGTGTAAGTACAAAGTCCTGGCAGTCACGTGTTAATGACTACCCGATAGTTCAGTGTGTCATGCTTTACGGCTTAGAACCAGGAGTTCAACGACGTTTTGAACGTCATGGAGCATATGAGATGTTCCAGGAGTTGAAGTTAATATTTCAAAAGAATGCCCGGATTGAGAGATATGAAGTCTCCAATAAGTTCTACAGCTGCAAGATGGAGGAGAATAGTTCTGTCAGTGAGCATATACTCAAGATGTCTGGGTACTGCAATCACTTGATTCAACTGGGAGTTAATCTTCCGGATGATAGCGTCATTGACAGAATTCTTCAATCACTGCCACCAAGCTACAAAAGCTTCGTGATGAACTATAACATGCAAGAGATGGATAAGACGATTCCCGAGCTCTTCGCAATGCTGAAGGATGCGGAGGTAGAAATCAAGAAGGAGCATCAAGTGTTGATGGTCAATAAGACCACCAGTTTCAAGAAAAAGGGCAAAGGGAAGAAGAAGGGGAACTTCAAGAAGAACAACAAGCAAGTTGCTGCCCAAGAGAAGAAACCCAAGTCTGGACCTAAGCCTGAGACTGAGTGCTTCTACTGCAAGCAGACTGGTCACTGGAAGCGGAACTACCCCAAGTATTTGGCGGATAAGAAGGATGGCAAGGTGAACAAAGGTATATGTGATATACATGTTATTGATGTGTACCTTACCAGAGCTCGCAGTAGCACCTGGGTATTTGATACTGGTTCTGTTGCTAATATTTGCAACTCAAAACAGGGACTACAGATTAAACGAACACTGGCCAAGGATGAGGTGATGATGCGCGTGGGAAACGGTTCCAAAGTCGATGTGATCGCTGTCGGCACGCTACCTCTACATCTACCTTCGGGATTAGTATTAGACCTAAATAATTGTTATTTGGTACCAGCGTTGAGCATGAACCTTATATCTGGATCTTGTTTGATGCGAGACGGTTATTCATTTAAATCAGAGAATAATGGTTGTTCTATTTATATGAGTAATATATTTTATGGTCATGCACCCTTGAAGAGTGGTCTATTTTTGATGAATCTCAATAGTAGTGATACACATATTCATAATGTTGAAGCCAAAAGATGTAGAGTTGATAATGATAGTGCAACTTATTTGTGGCACTGCCGTTTAGGTCATATCAGTGTAAAGCGCATGAAGAAACTCCATACTGATGGACTTTTGGAACCACTTGATTATGAATCACTTGGTACTTGCGAACCGTGCCTCATGGGCAAGATGACTAAAACGTCGTTCTCCGGAACTATGGAGCGAGCAACTGATTTATTGGAGATCATACATACTGATGTATGTGGACCAATGAATATTGAGGCTCGCAGCGGGTATCGTTATTTTCTCACCTTCACAGATGATTTAAGCAGATATGGGTATATCTACTTAATGAAACATAAGTCTCAAACATTTGAAAAGTTCAAAGAATTTCAGAGTGAAGTTGAAAATCATCATAACAAGAAAATAAAGTTTCTACGATCTGATCATGGAGGAGAATATTTGAGTTACGAGTTTGGTTTACATTTGAAACAATGCGGAATAGTTTCGCAACTCACGCCACCCGGAACACCACAGCGTAATGGTATGTCTGAACGTCATAATCATACTTTACTAGATAGGTGTGATCTATGATGTCTCTTATTGATTTACCGCTATCATTTTGGGGTTATGCTTTAGAGACGGCCGCATTCATGTTAAATAGGGCACCATCGAAATATGTTGAGATGACGCCTTATGAGCTGTGGTTTGGCAAGAAACGGAAGTTGTCATTTCTTAAAGTTTGGGGTTGCGATGCTTATGTGGAAAAGCTTCAACCTGATAAGCTCGAACCCAAATCGGAGAAATGTGTATTCATAGGATACCCAAAGGAGACTGTTGGGTACACCTTCTATCACAGATCCGAAGGCAAGACATTCGTTGCTAATAATGGATCCTTTCTAGAGAAGGAGTTTCTCTCGAAAGAAGTGAGTGGGAGGAAAGTAGAACTTGATGAGGTAACCATACCTGCTCCCTTATTGGAAAGTAGTTCATCACAGAAACCGGTTCCTGTGATGTCTATACCAATTAGTGAGGAAGTTAATGATGATCATCATGAAACTTCAGATCAATTTGTTACTGAACCTCGTAGGTCAACTAGTGTAAGATCTGCACCAGAGTGGTACGGTAGTCCTGTTCTGGAGGTTATGTTACTAGACCATGACGAACCTACGAACTACGAAGAAGCGATGGTGAGCCCAGATTCTGCAAAATGGCTTGAGGCCATGAAATCTGAGATGGTATCCATGTCTGAGAACAAAGTGTGGACTTCGGTTGACTTGCCTGTTGATCGGCAAGCCATTGAGAATAAATGGATCTTCAAGAAGAAGACTGACGCTGACGGTAATATTATTGTCGATAAAGCTCGACTTGTTGTGAAAGGTTTTCGACAAGTTCAAGGGATTGACTACGATGAGACCTTCTCACCTGTAGCGATGCTTAAGTCTGTCCGAATCATGTTAGCAATTGCCGCATTTTATGATTATGAAATTTGGCAAATGGATGTAAAAACTGCATTCCAGAATGGATTTTTGGAAGAAGAGTTGTATATGATGCAACCGGAAGGTTTTGTCGATCCAAAGGGAGCTAACAAAGTGTGCAAGCTCCAGCGATCCATTTATGGACTGGTGCAAGCCTCTCGGAGTTGGAATAAATGCTTTGATAGTTTGATCAAAGCATTTGGTTTTGTACAGACTTTTGGAGAAGCCTGTATTTACAAGTGAGTGGGAGCTCTGTAGCATTTCTGATATTATATGTGGATGACATATTGCTGATTGGAAATGATATAGAATTTCTGCATAGCATAAAAGGATACTTCAATAAGAGTTTTTCAATGAAATACATCGGTGAAGCTGCTTATATATTGGGCATCAAGAGATAGATCAAGACGCTTAATTGGACATTCACAATGCACATACCTTGACAAAGTTTTGAAGAAGTTCAAAATGGATCAAGCAAAGAAGGGGTTCTTTCCTATGTTACAAGGTGTGAAGTTGAGTAAGACTCAATGCCCGACCACTTCAGAAGATAGAGAGAAGATGAAAGATGTTCACTATGCTTCAGCCATAGGCTCTATCATGTATGAAATGTTGTGTACCACACCTGATGTGTGCCTTACTATAAGTCTAGCAGGGAGGTACCAAAGTAATCCAGCAGTGGATCACTTGAAAGCGGTCAAGAACATCCTGAAATACCTGAAAAGGACTAAGGATATGTTTCTCGTTTATGGAGGTGACAAAGAGCTCATTGTAAATGGTTACGTTGATGCAAGCTTTGACACTGATCTGGACGATTCTAAATCTCAAACCGGATGCGTGTTTACATTGAACGTGGAGCTGTTAGTAGGTGCAGTTCTAAACATAGTGTCATAGCGGGATCTACATGTGAAGCGGAGTACATAGCTACTTTGGAAGCAGCAAATTAAGGAGTCTCGATGAAGGATCATATCCGATCTAGGTGTCATACCCAGTGCATCGGGTCCAATGAAAATCTTTTGTGACAATACTGGAGCAATTGCCTTGGCGAAGGAATCCAGATTTCACAAGAGAACCAAGCACATCAAGAGACGCTTCAATTCCATCCAGGATCTAGTCCAGGTGGGAGACATAGAAATTTTCAAGATACATACGGATTTGAATGTTGCAGACCCTTGACTAAGCCTCTTCCACGAGAAAAACATGATCAACACCAAGACTCCATGGGTGTTAGAATCATTACTGTATAATCTAGATTATTGACTCTAGTGCAAGTGGGAGACTGAAGGAAACATGCCCTAGAGGCAATAATAAAGTTATTATTTATTTCCTTATATAATGATAAATGTTTATTATTCATGCTAGAATTGTATTAACCACAAACATAATACTTGTGAGAATACATAGACAAACAGAGTGTCACTAGTATGCCTCTACTTGACTAGCTCGTTGATCAAAGATGGTTATGTTTCGTAGCCATAGACATGAGTTGTCATTTGATTAACGGGATCACATCATTAGGAGAATGATGTGATTGACTTGACCCATTCCGTTAGCTTAGCACTCGATCGTTTAGTATGTTGCTATTGCTTTCTTCATGACTTATACATGTTCCTATGACTATGAGATTATGCAACTCCCGTTTACCGGAGGAACACTTTGTGTGCTACCAAACATCACAATGTAACTGAGTAATTATAAAGGTGCTCTACAGGTGTCTCTGAAGGTACTTGTTGGGTTGGCGTATTTCGAGATTAGGATTTGTCACTCCGATTGTCGAAGAGGTATCTCTGGGCCCACTCGGTAATGCACATCACTTAAGCCTTGCAAGCATTGCAACTAATGAGTTAGTTGAGGAATGATGTATTACGGAACGAGTATAGAGACTTACCAGTAACGAGATTGAACTAGGTATTGAGAGACCGACGATCGAATCTCGGGCAAGTAACATACCGATGACGAAGGGAACAACGTATGTTATGCGGTCCGACCGATAAAGATCTTCGTACGATATGTGGGAGCCAATATGAGCATCCAAGTTCCGCTATTGGTTATTGACCGGAGACGTGTCTCTGTCATGTCTACATAATTCTCGAACCCGTAGGGTCCGCACGCTTAAAGTTTCGATGACGGTTATATTATGAGTTTATGAGTTTTGATGTACCGAAGGTTGTTCGGAGTCCCGGATGTGATCACGGACATGACGAGGAGTCTAAAAATGGTCGAGACATGAAGATTGATATATTGGAAGCCTATATTTGGATATCGGAAATGTTCCGGGTGAAATCAAGATTTTACAGGAGTGCCGAGGGGTTACCGGAACCCCCCGAGGGCTTAATGGGCCATAGTGGGCCTTATTGGAGAAGATGAGAGGCGGGTAGGGCAGGGTCGCGCGCCCCTCTTCCTGGCGCGCCACCTCCTGGCCGGCCGCACCTCCCCCCTTGCTCCTTTATATACGGGGGCAGGGGCACCCCAAAGACACAACAATTGATTTGATCTTTTAGCCGTGTGCGATGCCCCCCTCCACCGTAGTCCACCTCGATAATACTGTAGAGGTGCTTAGGCGAAGCCCTGCGTCGGTAGAACATCATCATCGTGACCAGGCTGTCGTGCTGACGAAACTCTCCCTTAACACTCGGCTGGATCGAAGTTCGAGGGACGTCATCGGGCTGAACGTGTGCTGAACTCGAAGGTGTCGTGCGTTCGGTACTTGATCGGTCGGATCGTGAAGTCGTACGACTACATCAACCGTGTTGTGCTAACGCTTCTGCTTTCGGTCTATGAGGGTACGTGGACAACAGTCTCCCCTGTCGTTGCTATGCATCACCATGATCCTGCGTGTCTGTAGGAATTTTTTTGAAATTACTATGTTACCCAACACATAATACATTTTCTCATCAAAACTTGGGGGACTAAAAATATCATCTTCATCAAACATACCATCCCCATGCATATGGCTTTGCATATCATTAGCATCATGGATATTGAAACAATTCATACTAACAACATTGCAATCATGCTCATCACTCAAAGATTTTATGCCAAACATTTTATTGAAATCTTCTTCTATCAATTGAGCACAATTTTCCTTTCCATCATTTTCACAAAAGACATTATAAATATTAAGCATATGAGTCAACCTCAATTCCATTATTTTGTAGTTTTTTATAGACTAAACTAGTGATAAAACAAGAAACTAAAAGATTCAATTGCAAGATCTAAAGATATACCTTCAAGCATTCACCTCCCCGGCAACAGAGCCAGAAAAGAGCTTGATGTCTACTACGCAACTTATTCTTGTAGACTACTGTTGGGCCTCCAAGCGCAGAGTTTTGTAGGATAGTAGCAATTTTCCCTCAAGTGGATGACCTAAGGTTTATCAATCCATGGGAGGTGTAGGATGAAGATGATCTCTCTCAAACAACCCTGCAACCAAATAACAAAGAGTCTCTTGTGTCCCCAACACACCCAATACAATGGTAAATTGTATAGGTGCACTAGTTTGGTGAAGAGGTGATGATACAAGTGTAATATGGATGGTAGATATAGGTTTTTGTAATCTGAAAAAAATAAAAACAGCAAGGTAGAAAGTAGTAAAAGTGAGCAAAAACGGTATTGCAATGCTTGAAAACCAGGCCCGGGGTTCATACTTTCATTAGTGCAAAGTCGGTCAACAATGATAACATAATTAAATCATATGGCAATCCCTCAATGTGCGACAAAGAGTCACGACAAAGTTCCTATCATGGAGAACATAAGATGAAATTGCTTGTAGGGTACGAAACCACCTCAAAGTTATTCTTTCTGGTCAATCTTTTGAGTTATTCCTATAAGTGTCACAAACAGCCCTAGAGTTCATACTAAAATAACACCATATGATAGACATCAATCAACCCTAATGTCACCTAGGCACTCCAATGTCACCACAAGTATTCGTGGGTCAATTATACGATATGCATCAATCAACTTCAGATTCATAATATTCAATCCAACACAAAGAACCTCAAAGAGTGCCCCAAGATTTCTACCGGAGAAACAAGGATGAAAACGTGCATCAACCCCTATGCATAGATTACCCCAATGTCACCTCGGGGATCCATGAGTTGAGTGCCAAAACATACATCAACTGAATCAATAGAACACCCCATTTTCACCACGGGTATCCCACGCAAGACATACATCACGTGTTCTCAAATCCATAAAAGTATTCAATCCGATAATAGTGAAACCTCAAAGGTAAAACTCAATAAATCACAAGAAGATAGAGAGGGAGAAACACCATATGATCCAACTATAGTAACAAAGCTTGCGGTACATCAAGATCATGCCAAATCAAGAACACGAGAGAGGGATATCAAACACATAGCTACTAGTACATACCCTCAGCCCCGAGAGTGAACTACTCACTCCTCATCATGGTGGCCGCCGTGATGATGAAGATGGCCTCCGTTGATGATTTCCCCATCCATTAGGGTGCCTAAATGGGGTCCCGATTGGTTTTTCGTGGCTACAGAGGCTTGCGGCGGTGGAACTTCTCATCTTGGGTTCTTTTGGGGGGTTTTGGTGTTGGGGAACGTAGTAATTTCAAAAAAAATTCCTACGCACACGCAAGATCATGGTGATGCATAACAACGAGAGGGCAGAGTGTGATCTACGTACCCTTGTAGACCGACAGCGGAAGCGTTAGCACAACGCGGTTGATGTAGTCATACGTCTTCAAGGCCCGACCGATCAAGCACCGAAACTACGGCACCTCCGAGTTCTAGCACACGTTCAGCTCGATGACGATCCCCAGACTCCGATCTAGCAAAGTGTCGGGGAAGAGTTCCGTTAGCACGACGGCGTGGTGACGATCTTGATATACTACCGTCGCAGGGCTTCACCTAAGCACCGCTACAATATCATCGAGGATTATGGTGGAAGGGGGCACCGCACACGGCTAAGAATATGATCACGTGGATCAACTTGTGTCTAGAGGTGCCCCCTGCCCCCGTATATAAAGGAGCAAGGGAGGAGGAGGCCGGCCCTAGGAGGGGGCGCGCCAAGTGTGGAGTCCTACTAGGACTCCCTAGTCCTAATAGGATTCCACCTCCCATATGGAATAGGAAAAGAGGAAGGGAAAAGGAGAAGGAAGGAAGGGAGAGCCCCCTTTCCCTAGTCCAATTCGGACCAAACCAAGGGGAGGGGTGCGGCCACCCTTGAGGCCCTTTGTCTTCTTTCCCGTATGGCCCAATAAGGCCCAATACGTATTCCCGTAACTCTCCGGTAGTCCGAAAAATACCCGAATCACTCGGAACCTTTCCGATTTCCGAATATAGTCGTCCAATATATCGATCTTTACGTCTCGACCATTTCGAGACTCCTCGTCACGTCCCCGATCTCATCCGGGACTCCGAACTCCTTCGGTACATCAAAACTCATAAACTCATAATATAACTGTCATTGAAACCTTAAGCGTGCGGACTCTACGGGTTCGAGAACAATGTAGACATGACCGAGACACGTCTCCAGTCAATAACCAATAGCGGAACTTGGATGCTCATATTGGCTCCCACATATTCTACGAAGATCTTTGTCGGTCAGACCGCATAACAACGTACGTTGTTCCCTTTGTCATCGGTATGTTACTTGCCCGAGATTCGATCGTCGGTATCTTAATACCTAGTTCATTCTCGTTACCGGCAAGTCTCTTTACTCGTTCCGTAATACATCATCTCACAACTAACTCATTAGTTGGAATGCTTGCAAGGCTTATGTGATGTGCATTACCGAGAGGGCCCAGAGATATCTCTCCGACAATCGGAGTGACAAATCCTAATCTCGAAATATGCCAACCCAACATGTACCTTTGGAGACACCTGTAGAGCTCCTTTATAATCACCCAGTTACGTTGTGACGTTTGGTAGCACACAAAGTGTTCCTCCGGCAAACGGGAGTTGCATAATCTCATAGTCATAGGAACATGTATAAATCATGAAGAAAGCAATAGCAACATACTAAACGATCGGGTGCTAAGCTAATGGAATGGGTCATGTCAATCACATCATTTTCCTAATGATGTGATCCCGTTAATCAAATAACAACTCTTTTGTTTATGGTTAGGAAACATAACCATCTTCGATTAACGAGCTAGTCAAGTAGAGGCATACTAGTGACACTCTGTTTGTCTATGTATTCACACATGTATTATGTTTCCGGTTAATACAATTCTAGCATGAATAATAAAAATTTATCATGATATAAGGAAATAAATAATAACTTTATTATTGCCTCTAGGGCATATTTCCTTCAGTCTCCCACTTGCACTAGAGTCAATAATCTAGTTCACATCGCCATGTGATTCAACACTAAGAGTTCACATCACCATGTGATTAACACCCATAGTTCACATCGTCATGTGACCTATACCCAAAGGGTTTACTAGAGTCAATAATCTAGTTCACATCATTTATGTGATTAACACCCAAAGAGTACTAAGGTGTGATCATGTTTTGCTTGTGAGATAATTTTAGTCAACGGGTCTGTCACATATAGATCCATAAGTATTTTCCGAATTCTATGTCTACAATGCTCTGCACGGAGCTACTCTAGCTAATTGCTCCCACTTTCAATAAATCGAGGCTTAGAGTCATCCAGATCTGTGTCAAAACTTGCATCGACGTAACTTTTTACGATGAACCTTTTGTCACCTCCATAATCGAGAAATATTTCCTTATTCTACTAAGGATAATTTTGACCAATGTCCAGTGATCTACTCTTAGATCACTATTGTACTCCCTTGCTTAACACAGTGTAGGGTATACAATAGATCTGGTACACATCATGGCATACTTTATAGAACCTATGGCTGAGGCATAGGGAATGACTTTCATTCTCTTTCTATCTTCTGCCGTGGTCGGGCTTTGAGTCTTACTCAATTTCATACCTTGTAACACAGCCAAGAACTCTTTCTTTGACTGTTCCATTTTTGAACTACTTCAAAATATTGTCAAGGTATGTACTCATTGAAAAAACTTATCAAGCGTCTTGATCTATCTCTATAGATTTTGATGCTTAATATGTAAGCAGCTTCACTGAGGTCTTTCTTTGAAAAACTTCTTTAAAAACACTCCTTTATGCTTTGCAGAATAATTCTACATTATTTCCGATCAACAATATGTCATTCACATATACTTATCAGAAATGTTGTAGTGCTCCCACTCACTTTCTTGTAAATACAGGCTTCACCGCAAGTCTGTATAAAACTATATGCTTTGATCATACTATCAAAGCGTTTATTCCAACTTCGAGAGGCTTGCACCAGTCCATAAATGGATCGCTGGAGTTTGCGCACTTTGTTAGCTCCTTTTGGATCGACAAAACCTTCCGGCTGCATCATATACAACTCTTCTTCCAGAAATCCATTCAGGAATGCAGTTTTGACATCCATTTGCTGGATTTCATAAAATGCGGCAATTGCTAACATGATTCGGACAGACTTAAGCATAGATACGAGTGAGAAACTCTCATCATAGTCAACACCTTAAACTTGTCGAAAACCTTTTTGCGATAATTCTAGCTTTGTAGATAGTAACACTACTATGAGCGTCCGTCTTCCTCTTGAAGATCCATTTAATCTCAATGGCTCGCTGATCATTGGGCAAGTCAATCAAAGTCCATACTTTGTTCTCATACATGGATCTCATCTCAGATTTCATGGTCTCAAGCCATTTCGTGGAATCTAGGCTCATCATCGCTTCCTCATAGTTCACAAGTTCGTCATGGTCTAGTAACATGACTTCCAGAACAGGATTACCGTACCACTTTGGTGCGGATCTCACTCTGGTTTACCTACGAGATTCGGTATTAACTTGATTTGAAGTTACATGATCATCATCATTAGTCTTCCTCACTAATTGGTGTAGTAGTCACACGAACAGATTTCTTGTGATGAACTACTTTTCAATAAGGGAGAAGGTACAATTACCTTATCAAGTTCTACTTTCCTCCCACTCACTTCTTTCAAGAGAAACTCCTTCTCTAGAAAGGATCCATTCTTAGCAACGAATGTCTTGCCTTCGGATCTGTGATAGAAGGTGTACCCAATAGTCTCCTTTGGGTATCCTATGAAGACATATTTCTCCGATTTGGGTTTGAGCTTATCAGGATGAAACTTTTTCATATAAGCATCACAATCCCAAACTTTAAGAAACGACAACTTTGGTTTCTTGCCAAACCACAGTTCAGACTGTGTCGTCTCAACGGACTTAGATGGTGCCCTTTTAAACGTGAATGCAGCTGTCTTTAATGCATAACCCCAAAACGATAGTGGTAGATCGGTAAGAGACATCATAGATCGCACCATATCTAATAAAGTACGGTTATGATGTTTGGACACACCATTATGCTGTGGTGTTCCAGGTGGCGTGAGTAGTGAAACTATTTCACATTGTTTTAACTGAAGGCCAGACTCGTAACTCAAATATTTTACCTCTGCGATCATATCGTAGAAACTTTTATTTTCTTGTTACGATGATTCTCCACTTCACTCTGAAATTCTTTGAACTTTTCAAATATTTCAGTGTTTCATTAAGTAGATATACCCATATCTGCTCAAATCATCTGTGAAGGTCAGAAAATAATGATACCCGCCACGAGCCTTAACACTCATCGGATCTCATACATCAGTATGTATTATTTCCAATAAGTCATTTGCTCGCTCCATAGTTCCGGAGAACGGCGTTTTAGTCATCTTGCCCATGAGGCATGGTTCGCAAGCATCAACTGATTCATAATCAAGTGATTCCAAAAACCCATTAGCATGGAGTTTCTTCATGCGCTTTACACCAATATGACCTAAACGGCAGTGCCACAAAAAAGTTGCACTATCATTATTAACTCTGCATCTTTTGGTTTCAATATTATGATTATGTGTATCACTACGATCGAGATCCAACGAATTATTTTCATTGGGTGTGTAACCATATAAGGTTTTATTCATGTAAACAGAACAACAATTTATTCTCTTACTTAAATGAATAACCGTATTATAATAAACATGATCAAATCATATTCATGCTCAACGCAAACACCAAAAAACACTTATTCAGGTTCAACACTAATCCCGAAAGTATAGGGAGTGTGCGATGATGATCATATCAATCTTGGAACCACTTCCAACACACATCGTCACTTCACCCTTAACTAGTCTCTGTTTATTCTGCAACTCCCGTTTCGAGTTACTAATCTTAGCAACTGAACTAGTATCAAATACTGAGGGGTTGCTATAAACACTAGTAAAGTACACATCAATAACATGTATATCAAATATACTTATGTTCACTTTGCCATCCTTCTTATCTGCCAATCACTTGGGGTAGTTCCGCTTCTAGTGACCAGTCCCTTTGCAGTAGAAACACTTAGTCTCAGGCTTAGGACCAGACTTGGGCTTCTTCACTTGAGCAGCAACTTGCTTGCTATTCTTCTTGAAGTTCCCCTTCTTCCCTCTGCCCTTTTCTTGAAACTAGTGGTCTTGTCTACCATCAACACTTGATGTTTTTCTCGATTTCTACCTTTGTCAATTTCCGCATTACGAAGAGCTTGGGAATCGTTTCCGTTATCCCTTGCATATCATAGTTCATCACGAAGTTCTACTAACTTGGTGATGGTTACTAGAGAATTCTATCAATCACTATCTTATCTAGAAGATTAACTCCCACTTGATTCAAGCGATTGTAGTACTCAGACAATCTGAGCACATGCTCACTAGTTGAGCGATTCTCCTCCATCTTTTAGCTATAGAACTTGTTGGAGACTTCATATCTCTCAACTCGGGTATTTGCTTGAAATATTAACTTCAACTCCTGGAACATCTCATATGCTCCATGACATTCAAAACGTCTTTGTAGTCCCGATTCTAAGACATTAAGCATGGTGCACTAAACTATCAAGTAGTCATCGTATTGAGCTAGCCAAACGTTCATAACGTCTGCATCTGCTCCTGCAATAGGTCCATCACCTAGAGGTGCATCAAGACATAATTCTTCTGTGCAGCAATGAGGATAAACATCAAATCACGGATCCAATCCGCATCATTGCTACTAACATCTTTCAACACAATTTTCTCTAGGAACATATCAAAATAAACACAGGGAAGCAACAATGCGAGCTATTGATCTACAACATAATTTGCAAAATACTACCAGGACTAAGTTCATGATAAATTTAAGTTCAATTAATCATATTACTTAAGAACTACCACTTAGATAGACATCCCTCTAATCCTCTAAGTGATTACGTGATCCAAATCAACTAAACCATGTCCGATCATCACGTGAGATGGAGTAGTTTCATTGGTGAACATTGCTATGTTGATCATATCTGCTATATGATTCACGCTCGACCTTTCGGTCTCCGTGTTCCGAGGCCATATCTGTATATGCTTGGCTCGTCAAGTATAACCTGAGTATTCTGCGTGTGCAACTGTTTTGCACCCATTGTATTTGAACGTAGAGCCTATCACACCCGATCATCACGTGGTGTCTCAGCATGAAGAACTTTCGCAATGGTGCATACTCAGGGAGAACACTTCTTGATAATTAGTGAGAGATCATCTTATAATGCTACCGTCAATCAAAGCGAGATAAGATGCATAAAAGATAAACATCACATGCAATCAATATAAGTGATATGATATGGCCACCATCATCTTGTGCTTGTGATCTCCATCTTCGAAGCACCGTCATGATCACCATCGTCACCGACGCGACACCTTGATCTCCATGGTAGCATCATTGTCGTCTCGCCAATCTTATGCTTCCATGACTATCGCTAACGCTTAGTGATAAAGTAAAGCATTACAGCGCGATTGCATTGCATATAATAAAGTGACAACCATATGGCTCCTGCCAGTTGCCGATAACTCGGTTAATAAACATGATCATCTCATACAATAAAATTTAGCATCATGTCTTGACCATATCACATCACAACATGCCCTGCAAAAACAAGTTAGACGTCCTCTACTTAGTTGTTGCAAGTTTTACGTGGCTGCTACGGGCTTAAGCAAGAACCAATCTTACCTACGCATCAAAACCACAACGATAGTTTGTCAAGTTGGTGTTGTTTTAACCTTCGCAAGGACCGGCCGTAGCCACACTCGGTTCAACTAAAGTTGGAGAAACTGTCACCCGCTAGCCACCTTTGTGCAAAGCACGTCGGGAGAACCGGTCTCGCGTAAGCGTACGCGTAATGTCGGTCCGGGCCGCTTCGTCCAACAATACCGCCGAACCAAAGTATGACATGCTGGTAAGCAGTATGACTTATATCGCCCACAACTCACTTGTGTTCTACTCGTGCATATAACATCAACATATAAAACCTAGGCTCGGATGCCACTGTTGGGGAACGTAGTAATTTCAAAAAAATTCCTACGCACACGCAAGATCATGGTGATGCATAGCAACGAGAGGGGAGAGTGTGATCTACGTACCTTTGTAGACCGACAGCGGAAGCGTTAGCACAACGCGGTTGATATAGTCGTACGTCTTCACGGCCCGACCGATCAAGCACCGAAACTACGGCACCTCCGAGTTCTAGCACACGTTCAGCTCGATGACGATCCCCGGACTCCGATCCAGCAAAGTGTCGGGGAAGAGTTCCGTTAGCACGACAGCGTGGTGACGATCTTGATATACTACCGTCGCAGGGCTTCGCCTAAGCACCGCTACAATATTATCGAGGATTATGGTGGAAGGGGGCACCGCACACGGCTAAGAATATGATCACGTGGATCAACTTGTGTCTAGAGGTGCCCCCCTGCCCCCGTATATAAAGGAGCAAGGGAGGAGGAGGCCGGTCCTAGGAGGGGGCGCGCCAAGTGCGGAGTCCTACTAGGACTCCCTAGTCCTAGTAGGATTCCACCTCCCATATGGAATAGGAAAAGAGGAAGGAAGGGGGCGCCCCCCTTCCCTAGTCCAATTCGGACCAGACCAAGGGGAGGGGTGTGGCCACCCTTGAGGCCCTTTTTCTTCTTTCCTGTATGGCCCAATAAGTCCCAATACGTATTCCCGTAACTCTCCGGCACTCCGAAAAATACCCGAATCACTCGGAACCTTTCCGGTGTCCGAATATAGTCGTCCAATATATCGATCTTTACGTCTCGACCATTTCGAGACTCCTCGTCACGTCCCCGATCTCATCCGGGACTCCGAACTCCTTCGGTACATCAAAACTCATAAACTCATAATATAACTGTCATTGAAACCTTAAGCGTGCGGACCCTACGGGTTCGAGAACAATGTAGACATGACCGAGACACGTCTCCAGTCAATAACCAATAGAGGAACTTGGATGCTCATATTGGCTCCCACATATTCTACGAAGATCTTTATCGGTCAGATCGCATAACAACATACGTTGTTCCCTTTGTCATCAGTATGTTACTTGCCCGAGATTCGATCGTCGGTATCTTAATACCTAGTTCAATCTCGTTACCGGCAAGTCTCTTTACTCGTTCCATAATACATCATCTCACAACTAACTCATTAGTTGCAATGCTTGCAAGGCTTATGTGATGTGCATTACCGAGAGGGCCCAGAGATATCTCTCCGACAATCGGAGTGACAAATCCTAATCTTGAAATACGCCAACCCAATGTGTACCTTTGGAGACACCTGTAGAGCTCCTTTATAATCACCCAGTTACGTTGTGACGTTTGGTAGAACACAAAGTGTTCCTCCGGCAAACGGGAGTTGCATAATCTCATAGTCATAGGAACATGTATAAGTCATGAAGAAAGCAATAGCAACATACTAAACGATCGGGTGCTAAGCTAATGGAATGGGTCATGTCAATCACATCATTCTCCTAATGATGTGATTCCGTTAATCAAATAACAACTCTTTTGTTTATGGTTAGGAAACATAACCATCTTTGATTAACGAGCTAGTCAAGTAGAGGCATACTAGTGACACTCTGTTTGTCTATGTATTCACACATGTATTATGTTTCCGGTTAATACAATTCTAGCATGAATAATAAACATTTATCATGATATAAGGAAATAAATAATAACTTTATTATTGCCTCTAGGGCATATTTCCTTCATTTGGTACTTATAAGAACTTTTTGCATTGGTCTCACGTCAAGGGGTGCCCGAGGGGCCCACAAGCCGGGGGCACGCCATAGGGGGTGGGCGCCCCTAGGCTTGTGGCCTCCTCGGTCACTGCCTGGCCCAGATCTCGTGCTTCGGGGGTCTCTTTTGGTCCATAAAAATCATCGTAAATTTTTAGCCCATTCCGAGTACTTTTATTTCTGCACAAAAAACGACACCACGGTATGTGTCATAGTAAAACGGAACAGTAGAAGTTGCATGGCAATATATTTCGGAATGTCTATGGAAATGCCATAATAGGTAGGTATGGTTGCTGTTTTGAGGAAGATATAAGGTGGCTTATGTGTGAAAGAGTGTATCATATCACAGGATTTGGATGCACCGATGAAGTTTGCACCAACTCTCAACGTGAGAAAGGGCAATGCACGGCACCAAAGAGGCTAGCAATGGTGGAAGGGTGAGAGTGCATATAATCCATGGACTCAACATTAGTCATAAAGAACTCATGTACTTATTGCAAAAGTATATTAGCCACCAAAACAAAGTACTAATACGCATGCTCCTAGGGGGATAGATTGGTAGGAAAAGACCATCGCCCATCCCCGACCGCACTCATAAGGAAGACAATCAAAAATAAATCATGCTCCTACTTCATCGCATAACTAGAGACCATACGTGCATGCTTCGGGAATCACAAACCTTAACACACATATTCTTACTAATCCACAATTACTCACTAGCATGACTCTAATATCACTATCTTTATATCTCAAAAAATGCAAGGAATCAAACTTCTCATATATTCAATGATCTTCATGGAAGTTTTTATTATATCCCTCTTGAATACCCATCATATTAGGACGAAATCCATAACCTAAGCAAATTGCCATACTATTTCCAAGACTCTCAAAATAATATAAGTGAAGCATGAGATTTCATCTATTTCTTCAAAATAAAACCACCGCTGTGCTCTAAGAAGATATAAGTGAAGAGCAACTGCCTAGCTCAAAAGATATAAGTGAAGCACATAGAGTATTCTAATAAATTCACGATTAATGTGTGTCCCTATCAAAAGGTGTGTACAGCTAGGATGATTGTGGCAAACTAAAAAGCAAAGACTCATATAATACAAGATGCTCCCAGCAAAACACATATCATGTGGTGAATAAAAATATAGCCTCAAGTAATTTTACCGATGGATTGAAGACAAAAAAGGGGGATGCCATCTGGGGCATCCCCAAGCTTAGATGTGTGTTTGTCCTTGAATGTTACCTTGGGGTGCCTTGGGCATCCCCAAGCTTAGGATCTTGCCACTCTTATTTCGTAATCCATCGAAACTTCACCAAAAACTTGAAAACTTCACAACACAAAACTCAACAGAAAATAACCATTTTTAGGTACTGTTGTAAACTCATTCTAGTTTTATATTGGTGTTATATCTACTACATTATAACTTTTCAATGGTTCATAGACCCCCCCCCCGATACTACCCATAGATTTATCAAAATAAGCAAACAACACAATGAAAACAGAATCTGTCAAAAACAGAACAGTCTGTAGTAATATGGACTTTAGACAAACGTCTGTAACACTAGAAATTCTGAAAAAATAGGACAACAGATAAAATTTGTAAATCAATCTTTTCTAAAAAATTCAGAATTTTATCAGGCTCTAGTGAATTTTAACAATTCTTCTACTGGATGCAAAAGTTCCAGTTTTCAGCAAAATCAAGTTAATTATCACCCAATCACACGTATTGCGCCAATTATGGTACCTCCGTGCGATTAACTTTCACCAACTCAACAAAACGCAAATCACGACGTGGCAAATATCCAACGGCTGATGAAATGAATGAGACCATAAGTACAATGGTGGTGCTTAAACTGGTCACGGGTATTCACTTTAGTGCTTGAACTTGAAAAATACATCGAACTGGTTTCATAACTTGGCATGAACGTGCAAATACAGTTCAAATCTCATCTGTATACGTTGACAAGGCATGCAACGTGGCATGCGGCCCGCTGTCAATGACTGGATGGTAGGAAATAGGGCGTGTAGCCTAGTTTTTTTAAATAAACACTAAAATTATTTTTTCTTGCAAATAGGACCTTGGAGAGAAACAACACACTTTTGTAGAATAAAAATTAAGGCCTCCTTTGGTTCATAGGATGAATAATATAGGAATACGAAAATCACAAGAAGTGAGATGACATGCATCTCAATTCCTATAGAGAAAGAGATGTCATTTGGTGCATGGGGTAGGAATTTTTTCATTAAGTCTAGGCTTATGTCTTTTCTTTAAAATCTGAAGGATTGATTCCTATCCTACATAGTAATATGAATTCATTCCTACAAACCAAAGGGCTCCAAAGGGGGCCTAAAACTTTGGTCTAGTCAGAGTTCGAACACGTGACCTGCTGCTAGCATGTAGGTGTGTCTAGCCAGTCGATCGCCACCCACTTGTTGTGTTGTAGGGATCCATACACTTTATATACACTAGGTGGAACAACATAAAAAAATGTGTTGGGTTTGTGATTGAAACATCTGACCAAAAGTTATATAACAGCCTCGGATACCACTCCAACCAAAAAGGTCTCATGTTTCTAAAGTGTAATATGTATATTTATGACTGTATAACAAACATAAATTTAAAAAGAGTTAAAAAATTACATGTCACTTTAGAAAGAATCCAAGTGTTATTTTAAAAATATTCATACAATTTTAAATATTTATAAATTTTAATTTTTTATATGATTCAAGTATTATTCCTCTTCGAATGACTTGTTGTCTTTGCTGCTTGTTCTGGATGGATAGTTCTCTCTTTTGTTATGCTTATTCCTTATCATTTGGTCATCCTCATCTATGTCACTCTTACTATGTAATAGTTGCCTTTATTTAGAATGTCATTCTCGTCTGGATCACGAGAGTCTGAGCGCTGCTGATGGGTTCGTTTTGGTGGTGTAGCAAGACTTCTGATGAACTACCATGTCTTGTTGTTTATGTCAGTAGTAGTCACTAGTCAGTGTTTGAATGTTGTATATATCGTTGTTTCGAACTGTTTATTGTCTCGAACTGCTGGTGGGCTAAATGAGGGCATCACCATTCTCTAGTGTTTAGAGTATATCTCCTTTTTTCAAGTTATAATTTGAGCTCAGTGTGTTTTCGATGATGTACACTCGTTTGGGCCAGTGAGGTGTCGTTGAATGTGGGCCGAGTAGTAACACAATGCCAAATAGGTCAATTATGACTCTTAGGCCAGGCTCTCAAAAGATCCTCAAAAAAGGAACAGGCTCTCAAAAAGAGAAAGAATAAGGACTCTTAGGCCGACATGTGGGCGCCACCGGTGTTTTCGTGAGCTTGCACGGCGAGAGCATATTGGCGCGTGTTCGAAATTCATGCTACCTTTTCATCCCCAATCAATCGCGCCTCCCCCACCTCTGGAATCTCGATTCCTACTCTAGTTCCCCCAAATCCCCCTCTTGTACTCCCTGTACTCAAGCACACTATCATGTCGCCGGTCAACGCGGATCTCTGAGCCGGAGATCCTAAGGTCCGTCCTGCCTTCGGGCGCTGCCTACTGCCGCTCAACAGTGGCATGGCGGCGCTTGATGACCAGTTTGCTGGCAAAGTGCTAATGGTAACCATCAACGGTGACCGGCCTCCCGTCTCGTCGGACGACCTTGTCAAAGCTCTTGGCATTGTGCACGGCATCCAAATAAGTGACTTGCTCGTCGAAGTCTGTCTGCCACCGGCTGATTTCTTCGTCAGGTTCCGGACAACTTTCGACTGTAGTCGTGTGTTCGAATCTTCCTGGTGTTTGTTTTGCGATGGCGCGTTGGTGAGCTTTGATCGGTGGCACCCAGGATGGGGCTCGCTGCTATGACGCCCCAAGACTGATGCTCCAGGTGTCTCCCAGTTGTTCGTTGTCGTTGCCATGTCTTTTGCTTGCGTGTTGCATTTCATCATGTCATCATGTGCATTGCATCATCATGTTTTTGAAACTTGCATTCGTCCGGGTCTCCCTATTCTCTCCGTTGTCTGTTCTGAGCCCAACCACACTCTCACGCGCCCGCGGCATGTTCGAAATAGTATTTTTATAAGTGGCCGCAAATGTTCTCGGAATGGGTTGAAAGTTGGAATGCAGTGTTGTTATGTTGTCAGTAGGCCGCCTGCCAAATTTCAACGCATTCGGAGTTCGTTTAATGCACCAACGGATAAATATAGCGGCAATAAGAGCCGGTCTATCGTCTGACAATTTTGGTCTTCGAAATCTGTTGCCGTGCTGCATTCCCCCTCTTTTCTCTCAGCTCAACCCCTCTTCAAAGCCGACTAATCCTGCCCACTAAACCTCCCCTCAGACCGGAACCGTTCGATTGCGATCGGAGGGTTCAAATCGGTCTCAAACCCACCAAACCCTAACCCCTTCCTTATATAAACCCCCTCCCTTCCATTTTTGGCCTCCTCCAACCTCCCACCTTGTTTTCCGTGCCTCAATCATCAGCCGCCGCCCTCATCGCTTCCCGCGCCGGCCACCTTCCTCAGCGACACTTGGAGAGCCGCCAGTGGGCGCGCCGCCTCCAGCCGACCCCCTCCAGCCAATCAGAGGAGGCCACGCACCCCCTGCCTCCCCAGCGCCACCGCGGCCCGCGAAAGCCCGCAGCCGGCTTGCCCCGGGCCAGATCTAGGCCTGAGCCATCCCGCCGCGCGCGTCGAGCGCCCACACCTCCAGCCTCCCACGTGGGAACCCCGAGCTTCGTCACCCGCGACCTTCCGCCTCCACCCTGTCGCTCGCCGGAGACCAGGGTCGCTGGAGGCCGCGGCCACCTCTCCGACCAGCAGGTCAACAGCGATTGGCCTTTCCTCGTCCTCACCTCGTTTTCCCTGGTTCCTCTCTAATCCTCGTGCCGCATCAGCTGCAGGACGTCGCCGCCTTGGTCAACCCTCGCCGGAGCTCCACATCGACGCCGCCGTTGGCCAGATCCGGCCCAGAAATAGGCGGATCCATCCATCCCCGTCGACCCCTGGCATTCCCTGCTCGCCTACGCCGCTGCCTCATCGTGGACCACCGTCGGCGTCCCTGCCATGACCTCTCTCCAGCAGCTCCTCAACCCGTTGACCTCAAGCGCCCGCCTCCAGCACCATCGTGGGCCAGAGCCTCCCAAGGCCCAGTGCACTCCTCCTCAATCGGCTTGCCAAGCCTCTCCCCTGACTGGGCCATGAGCCCACGAGGTGAGAAGCACCTCAAGGCTAATCCTGTTCGGCCTGATAGCTCAGATTCGGCCCATATTTGTTTTTTCCTGTGCGCCGCGAATTTTTCCAATTATCCCAAGTTTTACAGATTTTGCAGAAAAACCCGTAAGTTCCATGCATATCATAACTCACCAACCGTGCATTTTTTGTAAAAACATTATATATGAAAAATGCTTAGAATCTCGTCTAGTTTCATAATATCCAACTTTCATCCATGTTAAAAATGTTTAAAATGATGTTTGCTTATATTTTGCTTAAATGCCATGTTAAAATGATTTATTTCATAACTAAATAACCGTAGCTCCAAACCTAATAAACTTTATATGTAAATGGGGTAGAAAAATGCCTAGTTTAACATGGTGCACTCATCTTGCATGTTTAACAACTCTAAAATATGGTTTAGGGCAGAACAGTACCAAATCAAAATATGCACATGAGGATTTTCCAGACTTGTTGTTTGTTGTTCCGGCCTCATTTAAACTTGCCTAGTTAAGTAGTTTTATTATGCTAACTAACATTTAATTTTGTTGGGTACATAAACGAGAGTGAACTAAATAAGTCATGTGGTGTTTCATCAATATGCAACTCGTTGCATATTGAGCTCCACTTAACTTGTAGTTTTGCTTGTGCACTTTGCCATGCCATGCCTCATTAAACCGGACATGCATCATACTTGGTTGTGCATCATGCCATGATTATGTGATGGTTGTTTACCATGTTGTTTGCTTCTTTTCGGTGTTGCTTCTTTGTGTTAGTTCCGATAACGTCGCGTTTGTGAGGATCCTTTCGACTACGTCCATTTGTCTTCTTCATGGACTCGTTCTTCTTCCTTGCAGGATTTCAGGCAAGATGAGCATACCCTCAAAATCACTTCTATCTTTGCTTGATAGTTGTCTGCTCTATTGCTATGTCGCGCTACCTACCACTTGCTATATCGTGCCTCCCATATTGCCATGTCAAGCCTCTAACCCACCTTTCCTAGCAAACCGTTGTTTGCCTAAGTTACCGCTTTGCTCAGCCCCTCTTATAGCGTTGCTAGTTGCATGTGAAGATGAAGCTGGTTCCATGTTGGAACATGGATATGTTGGGATATCACAATATCTCTTATTTAATTAATGCATCTATATACTTGGTAAAGGGTGGAAGGCTCGGCCTTATGCTTGGTGTTTTGTTCCACTCTTGCCGCCCTAGTTTCCGTCATACCGGTGTTATGTTCCTTGATTTTGCGTTCCTTATGCGGTTGGGTGTTATGGGAACCCCTTGACAGTTTGCTTTGAATAAAACTCCTCCAGCAAGGCCCAACCTTGGTTTTACCATTTATTTGCCTCACCACCACCTACCTTTTCCCTTGGGAGTCGCGCTCTCGAGGGTCATCTTTATTTTAACCCCCCCGGCCAGTGCTTCTCTAAGTGTTGGTCCGGAATAGAGCCACTTGCAGCGCCACCTCGGGGAAACTTGATGGTTGGTTTTAGTTGTATGTAGTGTTCATCCGGTGTTGCCCTGAGAACGAGATATGTGCAGCACTTATCGGGATGTCGGCGCATCGGGCGGTCTTGCTGGTCTTGTTTTACCATTGTCGAAATGTCTTGTAACCGGGATTTCGAGTCTGATCAGGTCTTCCTGGGAGAAGGAATATCCTTCGTTGACCGTGAGAGCTTGTGATGGGCTAAGTTTCTACACCCCTGTAGGGTTTGAACTTTCGAAAGACGTGCCCACGGTTATGGGCAGATGGGAATTTGTTAATATCCTGTTGTAGAGAACTTGAGACTTGACTTAATTAAAATGCATCAACTACGTGTGTAGCCGTGATGGTCTCTTTTCGGCGCAGTGCGGGAAGTGAACACGGTTCTTGTGTTATGCTTGAGTGTAAGTAGCTTCAGGATCACTTCTTGATCACTTCTAGCTTCTCGACTGTTGTGTTGCTTCTCTTCTCGCTCTTATTTGCGTATGTTAGCCACCATATATGCTTAATGCTTTACTGCAGCTCCACCTCACTACCCTTTCCTACCCATAAGCTTAAATAGTCTTGCACTCGTGGGTGTGAGATTGTTGAGTCCTTGTGGCTCACAGATACTTCCAAACAGTTGCAGGTGCTGATGATGCCAGTGCATGGGACGCTAACGAACTCAAGTGGGAGTTCAACGAGGATTCGGTCTGTTACTATGTTTCTTTTCCGGATGATCAGTAGAGGAGCCTAGTTGGGACGATCGGGGATCTAGCATTTGGGGTTGTCTTTCTTTTATTTTGGTTCCATAGTCGGACCTTGATTGTATTCTGGATGATGTATGTTTAACTTGTATTGTGTGCAGTGGCGATTGTAAGCCAACTCTTTATCCCTTTCTTATTCAGTACATGGGATGTGTGAAGATACCCCTCTTGCGACATGCCTACCATGCGGCTATGCCTCTAAGTCGTGCCCCGACACGTGGGAGATATAGCCGCATTGTGGGTGTTACAAGTTGGTATCAGAGCCTTCCCCGACGTAGGAGCCCCCTGCTTGATCGAATCGCTGACGTTGTTGAGTCTAGAACAAAATGTTTTGAGTTTTAGGATTATATATATCGGAGAGTAGGATTCTTTTTACTCCTCAGTCCCTTCGTCGCTCTGGTGAGGCCTCCTGACGTAGAAGTTTTGACTCTCCTTTAGGATCACACGAGTATCTTGGAATCGTTCTGATGGTTTTGTGACGAGAACATTGTTCTTGGTGCCTCCTGACATTTAGGGGTTGTGGCAGTGTCCCGGGGAGTTGAGCTCCGAGGTGTTGTCGTCACAATTTTATCATTGAAGTTCTGGAATACCAGAGTTCGCCGACATCGAAAATCTCTTTTATGTAGTTGCTGGTGAGATAACCTTGACGCAACCCAGTACTAGGGCGGGAGTTCAGGAGTATAGCCATAACTCGTATAACGGATGCTTTTCGAAGGTTAAGGTAAATGATTTCCGAAGGTTTCTTGGTTATGTGTTGAAGGATGGATACAGTTGGATGTAGGTATTGTTAGTTTGGGTGAGATATTATGCTTCCCCTGTATCCCCAACACCTGATTGCATAACCAGAAAGTTTCGGGAGTTTATAGGTGGCAATTCAAGTATCACGTAGGAATTCTTTCCAACAGACACATGATACGATATGGGATCTATCATATGTTTGTTTCCGGCTTATTCTGCAAGCCAATCCTTTGTTTTGTTTTTAAGTTGTGGTATTCGGGTTGCTTCAATGTCAAGTGTTGATTCCATACCTTCTCTAAGCGGTGTTCTCATATTTCTATGTGGATGGTAACCCTTCATGATCATCGAGATTATCATGTCAATTTTTTTTCCAACCGATGTGCTTCTCTTCAAGTGGGTCTGATCACTCTCAACATCTGAAATATCATTTCTAAGTTCTCCCAACGGTGTTTCCTTCATCCGTCCCAAGTTGCTTTTGTTTTTCCCGCCCTCCCACCCCTTGTTTCTTCAAGGACTCATATTTCTTAATCAAGTATCCATTTTATTCATGTGAAGTCTCTTCATTCTTTTCAATCAATGTTCTCACCCGGTGGTTCTCATGAAGATGCTCTACAAGTTCATCATTCTTTGTTCTCTTTCTTCTCCGGTGGATTCAATTCAAGCTTTGTCGATCATATCCTTTCCTTGTTTCAAATGTTTTCTCATACCGGTGCACCTCTTAATCATCCACTTCTCGCTATTCATTTGTTCCGTTGTGTTGAAGATATCTCGAAAGATTCGCGTTGCCATTCTCGAGCGTTCAAGATATCTCGATGTTGTTATCTCATTCAAGCCATTTAATTCAACCGTTGCAATCTCTCTTGAAGTCATTTCAACGGTGTTTCTCTTGAGTGGGCCCTAACCCACAGGTCTTTTCCCAGGATCTTACCTGACTCTTCTAATTTTTTTTCCGGAGTTATTATCAAATACATTTCAAAGTATGATGTAAGTATGAATTATCATCTGTAATATGACCTTCTCTAATATCTCTCAAATTCATTCCATCGTTAGCTCAACCTATTCATTTTTGATTCTCCCAGAGTGTCTAAACAATTCGTGGTGGTGTTTATCATCGTCATTCTCGGATTTTGAAGACCAAAGTGGAGTTCCTCTTAAATCCTTACCCGTATTTCCAAAGACGTGCAGTTCAAGCTTGATGCCATCCTCTCATAATTGTGTTTAATTGTGAGAATTGTTTTCATACATCCGGAGCATTTCAGGAGTCTTTTCAGTTTGATTCTCCGAAGGCCATCATTTCGGGTTTATTCATTCTAGCTTACAGCTCTCGTTCTCCAAATCTTACCGGTGCATCATTCAAATATTCTCTAATCAGTTCGTGATCTATTCCTTCTCATGTATCAAATTCCCTCAAGTATCTTCATTTGTTCTTTAATTCTTCCTGGTGTGTCTTTATCTTTTCTTCAATCGTTTTCAATTCATATGGTGGTTTGTTCGAGATTCCTCTTCCTATGTTCTCATATCAATTCATTCGTTCTTTTCAATCCTACCAGCGGATCGTTGAAGACTTTTCTCAAGTTTACGCTATATCTCTCCTCAATCCTTTTTCAAGAAGAATAAGTAGGATGCCAAATCTGTTTCTTGTCGTCAATTTAATTGATGAAGGATGGGCATAATGTAATTATTATTCTTGTTTTCTTTCAAGAGATTAATTCCTTATTTCGAAGGTTCATCAAAATTCTTGATCTCATTTGTTCATCTTTCTTTCTGGAGTTCCAAGTTTTCTCTGGTATATCATCGCGAAGTTCCATCTAATCATTGCAAGGCTTCAATCTTATTCTTTTCATCCTTCACTTCTTTTGATCATTCTTTTATTACCAGAGTTCTGCATGGAGGATCTACATGGTGGTTCATCAAGGATTCCTTTCATTCTTCAATTGTTCATCAAGATTTCTCTCGAAGTTATGATCCGCCAAGCTATACTCTAAAATAAACATGGTGTTCAACATATGTCTTGTTTTGAGGAGTTCAAGCATTCTTCATCTTGCATTCTGAAGTGCAATTCTTTCATATCTCATCTTTTGAGGTGGTGTTATGTCCTTATTGATAATTTCCATTCATGTTCCATGATTCACAAGTTCTCAAGAGTGACATATCTAAATCCATCATTTTCTCTTCGCTCAAGGCATCTTTTCAACCAATCAACCTCTTCGTGGGAGTTATCTTGGGTTATATTTCACCTAAAGCCTTCCATTGGGAATGTTGCTAATTGTGGTGCTTATCAACGATCCATGTTTTTCCTCCTATCCTCTCGATGAAAGAAGTTTGTCGGATTTCTGGTTCCGGCAGACCCTTGAGGTTCGAACACTGGGGTGCGCGCGGAGATTTCGCCTCCTACCTACCTGCACTCCTCCGCCATGCCAGGATCTAAACTAAGGAAAGAACAAACACAAGGGACGCAGGGTTTATGCTGGTTCGGGCCACCATTGTGGTGTAATACCCTACTCCAGTGTGTGGTGTGATGGATTGCCTCTTGGGCTGATGATGATGAACATTACAAGGAAGAACAGCCTCGCGAGGGTCTGTTCTTGGCTGGGGCGATGAACTGCTGGGAGGAGCTCGGTCACCTTTCTCTCTCTCTCTTTCTGATCTTCTCTAACCTTCCAAAACCCCTGGCCCCCTTTGCTCTGTGGGTGGCTGGTCCTATTTATAGAGGCCCTGGTCCTCTTCCCAAATATCGAGCAGGAAGGGAGCCAACAATGGCGGGCTAATTTGAAGGGGGACAGCTAGTATCAGCTATCCTGACAAAAGTAGTCTTCGCCTGCGCAAAGCTCTGGGGATGACGCCGTCTTGGGCTCCACGGTGACCTCCGTCTCGTAGTCCTCCTGGTCTTGGTCTCGTTGCACCGAAATGGCAACCTTTGCCTGATGCCTCGGTACTCCGCGGCTGCGCTTGCCCCCTTTGCACCAAAGAGGAAGGGAGGACACTGCGCGGGCTGGCACCCGCCTGGCGCCCCCGGTCGTCATGGCTTGCGTCACGGGCACCTCGTGAGGTACCCCGCCTTGATCTCTCCACCTCCTCGTGAGCCAGCCTGACGAGGCCGCGCCTGAGGAAGCTCCGCGTCGTCCGCCCCGCGAGGCTTGGCCCCTCGCGAGGGTCTTGGGTTTGTGTTGGTGAAGATGGGCCGCGCTGGGCCCCCCTTTGAGCCACGCCGCAGGCCGCGGGCAGGCAAGTCTGGGGACCCCCGTTCCCAGAACGCCAACAGTAGCCCCCGGGCCCAAGGCGCGCCCGGACTTGGCCGTGCAGGGAGGCGGAAGGGCAAGAGCAAAGCGCCGCAGGCCCTAACAGCCTGCGGCCTTGGGCGCCGCGTGGCGGTTGATTGGACGTGGGCGCCTCCATTTCCCCATGGCGCCTCGGCAACTACACGGATTGGACAAGTCCCTGCATGCAAAATGGGTCATGATTACCAACAATCGTGGAGGTAGGCGGTTGGCCTTCGCCAAGAGCAGGAAGAAGGCGTGAAGGCTCGCGAGGCGGCTCTCAAGGAGAGGGAGGTCAAGCTTAAGAAACGCCGCGACCGCCTAGGCGCGCTGGAGCAGGAGTTGGGGGCGAGGAAGGCCAAGCTGGACGACGAGGCCCTGGTTCTTGCCGAGGACCGCGTGGCCTTTGCGGAGACGGAGGCGAGGGCTCGCTCCTCACTGAGGACGCTTTACGACAGCGGCCTGGAGAGCCCACTGGCTGGCGCCGAGGACGGCCCCGCCAAGCTGCTTCCCTTCCTGGTTCACGCTCTTGAAGATGTCGCCATTGGCCTTGGCCCCGTGGCCGAGGCCGAGGCGCGTGTCCTGTCTTCTGCAGCAATGACGCGGGTCCTCACCCACATCTACCTTCGCGATCCCGGTGTCGACCTCGACAGCCTGATGGAGCCATTGAGCAGCGAGCGTGCCGCTGCCACTGCCGAGGCCGTGAAGGGTCGCGCAGAGGCCCTATTGGGGAAGTTCTGGGCCTTCAGCACCAAGCCGAAGCAAGGCGCTGCCGACCCCACCGCTCTGTGAGGCGTACCCAATCCGCGCTGCTCCATCACCGACAAGTGACTCCGTCGCGGCTCCTGTCCTGCCTTTGATTCCTGCACATGTATCATGCCTCGGGGAGGCGCTTTAAACTTGTGTTTGGCATTGAGATAACAGTGTGGACTATAATATTTGCTTTTGAATTCCTTGAAATTTGCGCCTTTCCTTCCTACTTGCTTATGATCTACGCCGGCAGAGCCCGGCCCCGCGCATGCCTCACCCAGCATTGGTCCCGACCAGAAACCAGGACGGGGCCAAGGAGTAAGGGGCCACGTGACAAGTTAGGCTCCTGAGTCGCGATGCTCAAGAGTCCCCCTTGGCGCACGAACAACAAGTAGGGAGGTGTGATGCGGGTGGATCTACCGTTCTACGTCTGCAGAGCCCGACCGCGCGTGTACCTCACCCAGCGTTGGTCCCGACCGGAAACCAGGACGGGGCCACGGAGTGAGGGGCTACGTGACCAGTTAGGCTCCTGAGTCGTGATGCTCAGGAGTCCCCCTTGACGCTCCAACGGCCTTCGTACCTTGGCTCCGCTCGGGGAGAGACGCGTGACGAACCAGGCCCGGGGGGACCTGGCTGAGCGGCGTGCGTCTGGGTGTGACCCAGGCGCAGCCCCCGTGCCCAGCCCCCTCGCGCGGCACTCCCGAGGGGACGCGTTACGATGAGGCTAGACACTGAGCTCTGGGCTCCCTGAGGTTGGTGCGGACCGGGGGCCACCCTCAGTTGTTTATCACCAGCGCGGAGCATAGCGCTACCGTATGTGTACGGGCATAGCCGCTCCTCGGCAGTGTCGTCAGCCAGCACGGAGTATGGTGCTTCCACTGGTACGTGGGAGGGGGCCCCCCTCCGGGAGGAGCCCCCGGGGCGTGTCAGCCCCGCCCTGACACGTGGCTGGCACGGTAAGGCCTAGCGAGGTGTATCTGGGCACCCGTGAGCCAGCGTGGGACTCACGGGGCCCTACCTCTAGGCGGGTTGCGCCTGGCACTGGGCCTTATCTTGTGATGTGTCCCTGCAAATTTGGTTAGATGTCGGCACTCTACGTGGACAACACTCTCCGCTCTTGTTGCTATGCATAAACATGATCCTGCGTGTGCGTAGGATAATTTTTGAAATTACTACGTTACCCAACAGTGGCATCCGAGCTTGGTTTTATGCCTAGATGTCATATGCATGAGTAGAACACAAGTGAGTTGTGGGCAATATAAGTCATACTGCTTACTAGCATTTCATACTTTGGTTCGGCGGTATTGTTGGATGAAGCGGCCCGGACCGACATTACGCGTACGCTTACGTGAGACTGGTTCTACCGACGTTCTTTGCACACAGGTGGCTGGCGGGTGTCAGTTTCTCCAACTTTAGTTGAACTGAGTGTGGCTACGCCCGGTCCTTGCGAAGGTTAAAACAACACCAACTTGACAAACTATCGTTGTGGTTTTGATGCGTAGGTAAGAATGGTTCTTGCTCAGCCCGTAGCAGCCACATAAAACTTGCAACAACAAAGTAGAGGACGTCTAACTTGTTTTTGCAGGGCATGTTGTGATGTGATATGGTCAAAGCATGATGCTAAATTTTATTGTATGGGATGATCATGTTTTGTAACCGAGTTGTCGGCAACTGGCAGGAGCCATATGGTTGTCGCTTTATTGTATGCAATGCAATCGCCCTGTAATGCTTTACTTTATCACTAAGTAGTAGTGATAGTCGTAAAAGCATAATATTGGCGAGACGACAACAATGCTATGATGGAGATCAAGGTGTCGCACCGGTGACAATGGTGATCATGACGGTGCTTCGGAGATGGAGATCACAAGCACAAGATGATGATGGCCATATCATATCAATTATATTGATTGCATGTGATGTTTATCTTTTATGCATCTTATCTTGCTTTGATTGACGGTAGCATTATAAGATGATCTCTCACTAAATTTCAAGATGAAAGTGTTCTCCCTGAGTATGCACCGTTGCCAAAGTTTGTCGTGCCCAGACACCACGTGATGATCGGGTGTGATAAGCTCTACGTCCATCTACAACGGGTGCAAGCCAATTTTGCACACACAGAATACTCAGGTTAAACTTGACGAGCCTAGCATATGCAGATATGGCCTCGGAACACTGAGACCGTAAGGTCGAGCGTGAATCATATAGTAGATATAATCAACATAGTGATGTTCACCATTGAAAGCTACTCCATTTCACGTGATGATCGGTTATGGTTTAGTTGATATGGATCACGTGATCACTTAGAGGATTAGAGAGATGTCTATCTAAGTGGGAGTTTTTAAGTAATTTGATTAATTGAACTTAAATTTATCATGAACTTAGTACCTGATAGTATCTTCCTTGTCTATGTTGATTGTAGATAGATGGCCCGTGCTATTGTTCCGTTGAATTTTAATGAGTTCCTTGAGAAAGCAAAGTTGAAAGATGTGAAGGAAATATGCCCTAGAGGCAATAATAAAGTTATTATTTATTTCCTTATATCATGATAAATTTTTATTATTCATACTAGAATTGTATTAACCGGAAACATAATACATGTGTGAATACATAGACAAACAGAGTGTCACTAGTATGCCTCTACTTGACTAGCTCGTTAATCGAAGATGGTTATGTTTCCTAATCATAGACATGAGTTGTCATTTGATTAACGGGATCACATCATTAGGAGAATGATGTGATTAACATGACCCATTCCATTAGCTTAGCACCCGATCGTTTAGTATGTTGCTATTGCTTTCTCCATGACTTATACATGTTCCTATGACTATGAGATTATGCCACTCCCGTTTACCGAAGGAACATGTTGTGTGCTACCAAACATCACAACGTAACTGGGTGATTATAAAGGTGCTCTACAGGTGTCTCCAAAGGTACATGTGGGGTTGGCGTATTTCGAGATTAGGATTTGTCACTCCGATTGTCGGAGAGGTATCTCTGGGCCCTCTCTATAATGCACATCACTTAAGCCTTGCAAGCAATGCAACTAATAAGTTAGTGGCAAGATGATGTATTACAGAACGAGTAAAGAGACTTTCCGGTAACGAGATTGAACTAGGTATTGAGATACCGACGATCGAATCTCGGGCAAGTAACATACCGATGACAAAGGGAACAAATGTATGTTGTTATGCGGTCTGACTGATAAAGATCTTCGTAGAATATGTAGGAGCCAATATGAGCATCCAGGTTCCGCTATTGGTTATTGACCGGAGACGGGTCTCGGTCATGTCTACATTGTTCTCGAACCCGTAGGGTCCGCACGCTTAACATTACGATGATAGTTTCATTATGAGTTTATATATTTTGATGTACCGAAGGATGTTTGGAGTCCCGGATGTGATCACGGACTTGACGAGGAGTCTCGAAATGATCGAGACATAAAGATTAATATATTGGACGACTATATTTGGACACCGGAAAGGTTCCGGGTGAGATTGGGACAATACCGGATCACCGGGAGGTTATCGGAACCCCCCGAGAGGTATATGAGCCTTATTGGGCCTTAGTGGAAAGGAGGGGAAAGGAGCACGGGAGGGGGCGCCCCCCAAGCCTAATCCGAATTGGGAGGGGGGCTGGCCCCCCCTTTCCTTCCTCCCTCCTTCCTCTTCCTTCCCTCTCCTACTCCTAATAGGAAAAATGGGGAGTCCTACTCCTTGTGGGAGTTGGACTCCCCCTTAGGGCGCGCCACCTTCCTTGGCCGCCCCCCTCCTCCACGCCTTTATATACAGGGGCAGGGGGTACCCCAAAAGACACAACAGTTGATCATTGATCTCTTAGCCATGTGCGGTGCCCCCCTCCACCATAGTCCTCGATAATATTGTAGCGGTGCTTAGGCGAAGCCCTGCGACGGTAAAACATCAAGATCGTCACCACGCCATCGTGCTGACGGAACTCATGCCCGACACTTTGCTGGATCGGAGTGCGGGGATCGTCATTGAGCTGAACGCGTGCTAAAACTCGGAGGTGCCGTAGTTTCGGTGCTTGATCGGTCGGGCCGTGAAGACGTACGACTACATCAACCGCGTTGTGCTAACGCTTCCGCTTCCGGTCTACGAGGGTACGTAGACAACACTCTCCCCTCTCGTTGCTATGCATCACCATGATCTTGCATGTGCATAGGAATTTTTTAAAATTACTACGTTCCCCAACAGTGGTATCAGAGCCTAGTTTTTATGCGTTTATGTTGTGCACGAGTAGAACACAAGTGAGTTGTGGGCGATATAAGTCATACTGCTTACCAGCATGTCATACTTTGGTTCGGCGGTATTGTTGGATGAAGTAGCCCGGACCGACATTACGCGTACGCTTATGTGAGACTGGTTCTACCGACGTGCTTTGCACACAGGTGGCTGGCGGGTGTCAGTTTCTCCAACTTTAGTTGAACCGAGTGTGGCTACGCCCGGTCCTTGCGAACGTTAAAACAGCACCAACTTGACAAACTATCGTTGTGGTTTTGATGCGTAGGTAAGAACGGTTCTTGCTAAGCCCGTAGCAACCACATAAAACTTGCAACAACAAAGTAGAGGACGTCTAACTTGTTTTTGCAGGGCATGTTGTGATGTGATATGGTCAAGACATGATGCTAAATTTTATTGTATGAGATGATCATGTTTTGTAACCGAGTTATCGGCAACTGGCAGGAGCCATATGGTTGTCGCTTTATTGTATGCAATGCAATCGCGCTGTAATGCTTTACTTTATCACTAAGCAGTAGGGATAGTCGTGGAAGCATAAGATTGGCGAGACGACAACGATGCTATGATGGAGATCAAGGTGTCGCGCCGGTGACGATGGTCATCATGACAATGCTTCGGAGATGGAGATCACAAGCACAAGATGATGATGGCCATATCATATCACTTATATTGATTGCATGTGATGTTTATCTTTTATGCATCTTATCTTGCTTTGATTAACGGTAGCATTATAAGATGATCTCTCACTAAATTTCAAGATAAAAGTGTTCTCCCTGAGTATGCACCGTTGCCAAAGTTTGTCGTGCCCAGACACCACGTGATGATCGGGTGTGATAAGCTCTACATCCATCTACAAGTGCAAGCCAGTTTTGCACACGCAGAATACTCTGGTTAAACTTGACGAGCCTGGCATATGCAGATATGGCCTCGGAACACTGAGACTGAAAGGTCGAGCGTGAATCATATAGTAGATATGATCAACATAGTGATGTTCACCATTGAAAACTACTCCATTTCACGTGATGATCGGTTATGGTTTAGTTGATTTGGATCACGTGATCACTGAGAAGATTAGAGGGATGTCTTTCTAAGTGGGAGTTCTTAAGTAATATGATTAATTGAACTTAAATTTATCATGAACTTAGTACCTGATAGTATCTTGTCTGTTTATGTTTGATTGTAGATAGATGGCCCGTGCTGTTGTTCCTTGAGAAAGCAAAGTTGAAAGATGATGGTAGCAATTATTCGGACTGGGTCCATAACCTGAGGATTATCCTCATTGCTGCACAGAAAAATTACGTCCTGGAAGCACCGCTGGGTGCCAAGCCTGCTGCTGGAGCAACACCAGATGTTATGAACGTCTGGCAGAGCAAAGTTGATGACTACTCGATAGTTCAGTGTGCCATGCTTTACGGATTAGAATCAGGACTTCAACAACATTTTGAACGTCATGGAGCATATGAGATGTTCCAGGAGTTGAAGTTAATATTTCAAGCAAATGCCCGGATTGAGAGATATGAAGTCTCCAATAAGTTCTATAGCTGCAAGATGGAGGAGAACAGTTCTGTCAGTGAGCATATACTCAAAATGTCTGCGTATAATAATCACTTAATTCAACTGGGAGTTAATCTTCCGGATGATTGCATCATTTACAGAATTCTCCAATCACTTCCACCTAGCTACAAGAGCTTTGTGATGAACTATAATATGCAAGGGATGAATAAGACAATTCCCGAGCTCTTCGCAATGCTAAAAGTTGCGGAGGTAGAAATCAAGAAGGAGGATCAAGTGTTGATGGTCAACAAGACCACTAGTTTCAAGAAAAAGGGCAAGGGGAAGAAGAAGGGGAACTTCAAGAAGAACAGCAAGCAAGTTGCTGCTCAGGAGAAGAAACCCAAGTCTGGACCTAAGCCTGAAACTGAGTGCTTCTACTGCAAGCAGACTGGTCACTGGAAGCGGAACAGCCCCAAGTATTTGGCGGATAAGAAGGATGGCAAGGTGAACAAAGGTATATGTGATATACATGTTATTGATGTGTACCTCACTAGAGCTCGCAGTAGCACCTACGTATTTGATACTGGTTCTGTTGCTAATATTTGCAACTCGAAACAGGGACTACGGATTAAGTGAACACTGGCGAAGGACGAGGTGATGATGCGCGTGGGAAATGGTTCCAAAGTCGATGTGATCGCGGTCGGCATGCTACCTCTACATCTACCATCGGGAATAGTATTAGACCTAAATAATTGTTATTTGGTGCCAGCGTTGAGCATGAACATTATATCTGGATCTTGTTTGATGCGAGATGGTTATTCATTTAAATCAGAGAATAATGGTTGTTCTATTTATATGAGTAATATCTTTTATGGCCATGCACCCTTGAAGAGTGGTCTATTCTTGATGAATCTCGATAGTAGTGATACACATATTCATAATGTTGAAGCCAAAAGATACAGAGTTGATAATGATAGTGCAACTTATTTGTGGCACTGCCGTTTAGGTTATATCGGTGTAAAGCGCATGAAGAAACTCCATACTGATGGACTTTTTGAACCACTTGATTATGAATCACTTGGTACTTGCGAACCGTGCCTCATGGGCAAGATGACTAAAACGCCGTTCTCCGGTACTATGGAGAGAGCAACAGATTTGTTAGAAATCATACATACAGATGTATGTGGTCCAATGAATGTTGAAGCTCGTGGCGGATATCATTATTTTCTCACCTTCACAGATGATTTAAGCAGATATGGGTATATCTACTTAATGAAACATAAGTCTGAAACATTTGAAAAGTTCAAAGAATTTCAGAGTGAAGTTGAAAATCATCGTAACAAGAAAATAAAGTTTCTATGATCTGATTGTGGAGGAGAATATTTGAGTTACGAGTTTGGTTTACATTTTAAACAATGCGGAATAGTTTCGCAACTCACGCCACCCGGAACACCACAGCGTAATGGTGTGTCCGAACATCGTAATCATACTTTACTAGATATGGTGCGATCTATGATGTCTCTTACTGATTTATCGCTATCATTTTGGGGTTATGCTTTAGAAACGGCCGCATTCATGTTTAATAGGGCACCATCAAAATCCATTGAGACGACGCCTTATGAACTGTGGTTTGGCAAGAAACCAAAGTTGTCATTTCTGAAAGTTTGGGGCTGCGATGCTTATGTGAAAAAGCTTCAACCTGATAAGCTCGAACCCAAATTGGAGAAATGTGTCTTCATAGGATACCCGAAGGAGACTGTTGGGTACACCTTCTATCACAGATCCGAAGGCAAGACATTTGTTGCTAATAATGGATCCTTTCTAGAGAAGGAGTTTCTCTCGAAAGAAGTGAGTGAGAGGAAAGTAGAAATTGATGAGGTAACTGTACCTGCTCCCTTATTGGAAAGTAGCACATCACAGAAACCAGTTTCTGTGACACCTACACCAATTAGTGAGGAAGCTAATGATGATGATCATGAAACTTCAGAACAAGTTACTACTGAACCTCATAGATCAACCAGAGTAAGATCCGCACCAGAGTGGTATGGTAATCCTGTTCTGGAAGTCATGCTACTAGATCATGATGAACCTACAAACTATGAATAAGCGATGGTGAGCCCAGATTCCGCAAAATAACTTGAAGCCATGAAATCTGAGATGGGATCCATGTATGAGAACAAAGTGTGGACTTTGGTTGACTTGCCCAATGATCGGCAAGCAATTGAGAATAAATGGATCTTCAAGAAGAAGACTAACGCTGACAGTAATGTTACTGTCTACAAAGCTCGACTTGTCACAAAAGGTTTTTGACAAGTTCAAGGGATTGACTACGATGAGACCTTCTCACCCGTAGCGATGCTTAAGTGTGTCCGAATCATGTTAGCAATTGCCGCATTTTATGATTATGAAATTTGGCAGATGGATGTCAAAACTGCATTCCTAAATGGATTTCTGGAAGAAGAGTTGTATATGATGCAACCGAAAGGTTTTGTCGATCCAAAGGGAGCTAACAAAGTGTGCAAGCTCCAGCGATCCATTTATGGACTGGTGCAAGCATCTCGGAGTTGGAATAAACGCTTTGATAGTGTGAACAAAGCATTTGGTTTTATACAGATTTTTGGAGAAGCCTGTATTTACAAGAAAGTGAGTGGGAGCTCTGTAGCATTTCTGATATTATATGTGGATGTCATATTGCTAATCGGAAATGATATAGAATTTCTGGATAGCATAAAGGGATACTTGAATAAGAGTTTTTCAATGAAAGACCTCGATGGAGCTGCTTACATATTGGGCATTAAGATCTATAGAGATAGATCAAGACGCTTAATTGGACTTTCACAAAGCACATACCTTGACAAAGTTTTGAAGAAATTCAAAATGGATCAAGCAAAGAAAGGATTCTTGCCTGTGTTACAAGGTGTGAAGTTGAGTAAGACTCAATGCCCGACCACTATAGAAGATAGAGAGAAATGAAAGATTTTCCCTATGCTTCAGCCATAGGCTCTATCATGTATGCAATGCTGTGTACCAGACCTGATGTGCGCCTTGATATAAGTCTAGCAGGGAGGTACCAAAGTAATCCAGGAGTGGATCAGTAGACAGCAGTCAAGAACATCCTGAAATACCTAAAAAGGACTAAGGATATGTTTCTCGTATATGGAGGTGACAAAGAGCTCATCGTAAATGGTTACGTTGATGCAAGCTTTGACACTGATTCGGACGATTCTAAATCGCAAACCGGATACGTATTTATATTAAACGGTGGAGCTGTCAGTTGGTGCAGTTCTAAACAAAGCGTCGTGGCGGGATCTACATGTGAAGCAGAGTACATAGCTGCTTCGGAAGCAGCAAAAGAAGGAGTCTGGATGAAGGAGTTCATATCCGATCTAGGTGTCATACCTAGTGCATCGGGTCCAATGAAAATATTTTATGACAATACTAGTGCAATTGCCTTGGCAAAGGAATCCAGATTTCACAAGAGAACCAAGCACATCAAGAGACGCTTCAATTCCATCCGGGATCTAGTCCAGGTGGGAGACATAGAGATTTGCAAGATACATACGGATCTGAATGTAGTAGACCCATTGACTAAGCCTCTTCCACAAGCAAAACATGATCAACACCAAGGCTCCATGGGTGTTAGAATCATTACTGTGTAATCTAGATTATTGACTCTAGTGCAAGTGGGAGACTGAAGGAAATATGCCCTAGAGGCAATAATAAAGTTATTATTTATTTCCTTATATCATGATAAATGTTTATTATTCATGCTAGAATTGTATTAACCGGAAACATAATGCATGTGTGAATACATCGACAAACAGAGTGTCACTAGTATGCCTCTACTTGACTAGCTCATTAATCGAAGATGGTTATGTTTCCTAACCATAGACATGAGTTGTCATTTGATTAACAGGACCACGTCATTAGGATAATGATTTGATTGACATGACTCATTTCATTAGCTTAGCACCCAATCGTTTAGTATGTTGCTATTGCTTTCTTCATGACTTATACATGTTCCTATGACTATGAGATTATGCAACTCCCGTTTATCAGAGGAACACTTTGTGTGCTACCAAACGTCACAACGTAACTGGGTGGTTATAAAGGTGCTCTACAGGTGTCTCCAAAGGTACATGTTGGGTTGGCGTATTTCGAGATTAGGAGTTGTCACTCCGATTGTCGGAGAGGTATCTCTAGGCCCTCTCGGTAATGCACATCACTTAAACCTTGCAAGCAATGCAACTAATAAGTTAGTTGCAAGATGATGTATTACAGAACGAGTAAAGAGACTTGCCGGTAACGAGATTGAACTAGGTATTGAGATACCGACGATCGAATCTCGGGCAAGTAACATACCGATGACAAAGGGAACAAACGTATGTTGTTATGCGGTCTGACCGATAAAGATCTTCGTAGAATATGTAGGAGCCAATATGAGGATCCAGGTTCCGCTATTGGTTATTAACCGGAGACGTGTCTCGGTCATGTCTACATTGTTCTCGAACCCGTAGGGTCCGCACGCTTAACGTTATGATGACAGTTTCATTATGAGTTTATATATTTTGATGTACCGAAGGTTGCTCGGAGTCCCGGATGTGATCATGGACTTGACGAGGAGTCTCGAAATGATCGAGACATAAAGATTGATATATTGGACGACTATATTTGGACACCGGAAAGGTTCCGGGTGAGATTGGGACAATACCGGATCACCGGGAGGTTATCGGAACCCCCCGGGAGGTATATGGGCCTTATTGGGCCTTAGTGGAAAGGAGGGGAAAGGAGCAAGGGAGGGGGCGCGCCCCCCCAAGCCCAATCCGAATTGGGAGGCCCCCCCTTTCCTTCCTCCCTCCTTCCTCTTCCTTCCCTCTCCTACTCCTAATAGGAAAAAAGGGGAGTCCTACTCCTTGTGGGAGTTGGACTCCCCCTTAGGGCGCGCCACCCTCCTTGGCCGGCCCCCTCCTCCAATCCTTTATATACGGGGGCAGGGGGGCACCCCAGAGACACAACAGTTGATCATTGATCTCTTAGCCGTGTGCGGTGCCCCCCTCCACCATAGTCCTCGATAATATTGTAGCGGTGCTTAGGCGAAGCCCTGCAATGGTAGAACATCAAGATTGTCACCATGCCGTCGTGCTGACGGAACTCATCCCCGACACTTTGCTGGATCGGAGTCCGGGGATCGTCATCGAGCTGAACGTGTGCTAAAACTCGGAGGTGCCGTAGTTTCGGTGCTTGATCGGTCGGGCCGTGAAGACGTACGACTACATCAACCGCGTTGTGCTAACGCTTCTGCTTCCGGTCTATGAGGGTACGTAGACAACACTCTCCCCTCTCGTTGCTATACATCACCATGATCTTGCGTGTGCGTAGAGATAGATCAAGACGCTTAATTGGACATTCACAATGCACATACCTTGACAACGTTTTGAAGAATTACAAAATGGATCAAGCAAAGAAAGGGTTCTTGCCTGTGTTACAAGGTGTGAAGTTGAGTAAGAATCAATGCCCGACCACTTCAGAAGATAGAGAGAAGATGAAAGATGTTCACTATGCTTCAGCCATAGGCTCTATCATGTATGCAATGTTGTGTATCAGACCTGATGTGTGCCTTGCTATAAGTCTAGCAGGGTGGTACCAAAGTAATCCAGCAGTGGATCACCGGAAAGTGGTCAAGAACATCCTGAAATACCTGAAAAGGACTAAGGATATGTTTCTCGTTTATGAAGGTGACAAAGAGCTCATTGTAAATGGTTACATTGATGCAAGCTTTGACACTGATCTGGACGATTCTAAATCGCAAACCGGATACGTGTTTACATTGAACGGTGGAGCTGTCAGTTGGTGCAGTTCTAAACAAAGTGTCATAGCGGGATCTACGTGTGAAGCGGAGTACATAGCTACTTCGGAAGCAGCAAATGAAGGAGTCTGGATGAACGAGATCATATCCGATCTAGGTGTCATACCTAGTGCATCGGGTCCAATGAAAATCTTTTGTGACAATACCGGAGCAATTGCCTTGGCGAAGGAATCCAAATTTCACAAGAGAACCAAGCACATCAAGAGCCGCTTCAATTCCATCCAGGATCTAGTCCAGGTGGGAGACATATAAATTTGCAAGATACATATGGATCTGAATGTTGCAGACCCGTTGACTAAGCCTCTTCCACGAGAAAAACATGATCAACACCAAGACTCCATGGGTGTTAGAATCATTACTGTATAATCTAGATTATTGACTCTAGTGCAAGTGGGAGACTGAAGGAAATATGCCCTAGAGGCAATAATAAAGTTATTATTTATTTCCTTATATCATGATAAATGTTTATTATTCATGCTAGAATTGTATTAACTGCAAACATAATACTTGTGAGAATACATAGACAAACAGAGTGTCACTAGTATGCCTCTACTTGACTAGCTCGTTGATCAAAGATGGTTGTGTTTCGTAGCCATAGACATGAGTTGTCATTTAATTAACGGGATCACATCATTAGGAGAATGATGTGATTGACTTGACCCATTCCGTTAGCTTAGCACTCGATCGTTTAGTATGTTGCTATTGCTTTCTTCATGACTTATACATGTTCCTATGACTATGAGATTATGCAACTCCCGTTTACCGGAGCAACACTTTGTGTGCTACCAAACATCACATTGTAACTGAGTAATTATAAAGGTGCTCTACAGGTGTCTCTGAAGGTACTTGTTGGGTTGGCGTATTTCGAGATTAGGATTTGTCACTCCGATTGTCGAAGAGGTATCTCTGGGCCCACTCGGTAATGCACATCACTTAAGCCTTGCAAGCATTCCAACTAATGAGTTAGTTGCGGAATGATGTATTACGGAACGATTAAAGAGACTTACCGGTAATGAGATTGAACTAGGTATTGAGATACCGACGATCGAATCTCGGGCAAGTAACATACCGATGACAAAGGGAACAACGTATGTTGTTATGCGGTCCGACCGATAAAGATCTTCGTAGGATACGTGGGAGACAATATGAGCATCCAAGTTCCTCTATTGGTTATTGACCGGAGACGTGTCTCTGTCATGTCTACATAATTCTCGAACCCGTAGGGTCCGCACGCTTAAAGTTTCGATGACGGTTATATTATGAGTTTATGAGTTTTGATGTACGGAAGGTTGTTCGGAGTCCCGGATGTGATCACAGACATGACGAGGAGTCTGGAAACGGTCGAGACATGAAGATTGATATATTGGAAGCCTATATTTGGATATCGGAAATGTTCCGGGTGAAATCGGGATTTTACAGGAGTGCCGAGGGGTTACCGGAACCCCCCGAGGGCTTAATGGGCCATAGTGGGCCTTATTGGAGAAGAGGAGAGGCGGGTAGGGCAGGGTCGCGCGCCCCTCCTCCTCCTGGCGCGCCACCTCCTGGCCGGCCGCACCTCCCCCCTTGCTCCTTTATATACGGGGGCAGGGGGCACCCCAAAGACACAACAATTGATTTGATCTTTTAGCCGTGTGTGATGCCCCCTCCACCGTAGTCCACCTTGATAGTACTGTAGAGGTGCTTAGGCGAAGCCCTGCGTCGGTAGAACATCATCATCGTCACCACGCCGTCGTGCTGACGAAACTCTCCCTCAACACTCGGCTGGATCGAAGTTCGAGGGACGTCATCGGGCTGAACGTGTGCTGAACTCGGAGGTGTCGTGCGTTCGGTACTTGATCGGTCGGATCGTGAAGACGTACGACTACATCAACCGTGTTGTGCTAACGCTTCTGCTTTCGGTCTATGAGGGTACATGGACAACACTCTCCCCTCTCGTTGCTATGCATCCCCATGATCCTGCGTGTCCGTAGGAATTTTTTTGAAATTACTACGTTACCCAACACATAATACATTTTCTCATCAAAACTTGGGGGACTAAAAATATCATCTTCATCAAACATACCATCCCCATGCATATGGCTTTGCATATCATTAGCATCATGGATATTGAAACAATTCATACTAACAACATTGCAATCATGCTCATCACTCAAAGATTTTATGCCAAACATTTTATTGAAATCTTCTTCTATCAATTGAGCACAATTTTCCTTTCCATCATTTTCACAAAAGACATTATAAATATTAAGCATATGAGTCAACCTCAATTCCATTATTTTGTAGTTTTTTATAGACTAAACTAGTGATAAAACAAGAAACTAAAAGATTCAATTGCAAGATCTAAAGATATACCTTCAAGCATTCACCTCCCCGGCAACAGAGCCAGAAAAGAGCTTGATGTCTACTATGCAACTTATTCTTGTAGACTAGTTGGGCCTCCAAGCACAGAGTTTTGTAGGACAGTAGCAATTTTCCCTCAAGTGGATGACCTAAGGTTTATCAATCCATGGGAGGTGTAGGATGAAGATGATCTCTCTCAAACAACCCTGCAACCAAATAACAAAGAGTCTCTTGTGTCCCCAACACACCCAATACAATGGTAAATTGTATAGGTGCACTAGTTTGGTGAAGAGATGATGATACAAGTGTAATATGGATGGTAGATATAGGTTTTTGTAATCTAAAAAAAATAAAAACAGCAAGGTAGAAAGTAGTAAAAGTGAGCAAAAACGGTATTGCAATGCTTGAAAACCAGGCCTGGGGTTCATACTTTCATTAGTGCAAAGTCTCTCAACAATGATAACATAATTAAATCATATAGCAATCCCTCATTGTGCGACAAAGAGTCACTACAAAGTTCCTATCATGGAGAACATAAGATGAAATTGCTTGTAGGGTACGAAACCACCTCAAAGTTATTCTTTCTAGTCAATCTTTTGAGCTATTCCTATAAGTGTCACAAACAGCCCTAGAGTTCATACAAAAATAACACCATATGATAGACATCAATCAACCCTAATGTCACCTAGGCACTCCAATGTCACCACAAGTATTCGTGGGTCAATTATACGATATGCATCAATCAACTTCAGATTCATAATATTCAATCCAACACAAAGAACCTCAAAGAGTGCCCCAAGATTTCTACCGGAGAAACAAGGATGAAAACGTGCATCAACCCCTATGCATAGATTACCCCAATGTCACCTCGGGGATCCATGAGTTGAGTGCCAAAACATACATCAACTGAATCAATAGAACACCCCATTTTCACCATGGGTATCCCACGCAAGACATACATCACGTGTTCTCAAATCCATAAAAGTATTCAATCCGATAATAGTGAAACCTCAAAGGTAAAACTCAATAAATCACAAGAAGATAGAGAGCGAGAAACACCATATGATCCAACTATAGTAACAAAGCTTGCGGTACATCAAGATCATGCCAAATCAAGAACACGAGAGAGGGATATCAAACACATAGCTACTAGTACATACCCTCAGCCCCGAGAGTGAACTACTCACTCCTCATCATGGTGGCCGCCGTGATGATGAAGATGGCCTCCGTTGATGATTTCCCCATCCATCAGGGTGCCTAAATGGGGTCCTGATTGGTTTTTCGTGGCTATAGAGGCTTGCGGCGGTGGAACTTCTCATCTGGGTTCCTTTGGGGGGGGGGGTTGGTGTTGGGGAACGTAGTAATTTCAAAAAAAATTCCTACGCACACGCAAGATCATGGTGATGCATAGCAACGAGAGGGGAGAGTGTGATCTACGTACCCTTGTAGACCGACAGCGGAAGCGTTAGCACAACGCGGTTGATGTAGTCGTTCGTCTTCACGGCCCGACCGATCAAGCACCGAAACTATGGCACCTTCGAGTTCTAGCACACGTTCAGCTCGATGACGATCCCCGGACTCCGATCCAGCAAAGTGTCGGGGAAGAGTTCCGTTAGCACGACGGCGTGGTGACGATCTTGATATACTACCGTCGCAGGGCTTCGCCTAAGCACCGCTACAATATTATCGAGGATTATGGTGGAAGGGGCACCACACACGGCTAAGAATATGATCACGTGGATCAACTTGTGTCTAGAGGTGCCCCCCTGCCCCCGTATATAAAGGAGCAAGGGAGGAGGAGGCCAGCCCTAGGAGGGGGCGCGCCAAGTGTGGAGTCCTACTAGGACTCCCTAGTCCTAGTAGGATTCCACCTCCCATATGGAATAGGAAAAGAGGAAGGGAAAAGGAGAAGGAAGGAAGGGGGCGCCCCCCTTCCCTAGTCCAATTCGTACCAGACCAAGGGGAGGGGTGCGGCCACCCTTGAGGCCCTTTTTCTTCTTTCCCGTATGGCCCAATAAGGCCCAATACGTATTCCCGTAACTCTACGATACTCCGAAAAATACCCGAATCACTCGGAACCTTTCCGATGTCCGAATATAGTCGTCCAATATATCGATCTTTACGTCTCGACCATTTCGAGACTCCTCGTCATGTCCCTGATCTCATCCGGGACTCTGAACTCCTTCGGTACATCAAAACTCATAAACTCATAATATAACTGTCATTGAAACCTTAAGCGTGCGGACCCTATGGGTTCGAGAACAATGTAGACATGACCGAGACACGTCTCTAGTCAATAACCAATAGGGGAACCTGGATGCTCATATTGGCTCCCACATATTCTACGAAGATCTTTATCGGTCAGACCGCATAACAACATATGGTGTTCCCTTTGTCATCGGTATGTTAGTTGCCCGAGATTCGATCGTCGGTATCTTAATACCTAGTTCAATCTCGTTACCGGCAAGTCTCTTTACTCGTTCCGTAATACATCATCTCACAACTAACTCATTAGTTGAAATGCTTGCAAGGCTTATGTGATGTGCATTACCGAGAGGGCCTAGAGATACCTCTCCGACAATCGGAGTGACAAATCCTAATCTCGAAATACGCCAACCCAACATGTACCTTTGGAGACACCCGTAGAGCTCCTTTATAATCACCCAGTTACATTGTGATGTTTGGTAGCACACAAAGTGTTACTCTGGCGAACGGGAGTTGCATAATCTCATAGTCATAGGAACATGTATAAGTCATGAAGAAAGCAATAGCAACATACTAAACAATCGGGTGCTAAGCTAATGGAATGGGTCATGTCAATCACATCATTCTCCTAATGATGTGATCCCGTTAATCAAATAACAACTCTTTTGTTTATGGTTAGGAAACATAACCATCTTCGATTCACGAGCTAGTCAAGTAGAGGCATACTAGTGACACTCTGTTTGTCTATGTATTCACACATGTATTATGTTTCCGGTTAATACAATTCTAGCATGAATAATAAACATTTATCATGATATAAGGAAATAAATAATAACTTTATTATTGCCTCTAGGGCATATTTCCTTCAGTCTCCCACTTGCACTAGAGTCAATAATCTAGTTCACATCGCCATGTGATTCAACACTAAGAGTTCACATCACCATGTGATTAACACCCATAGTTCACATCGTCATGTGACCTATACCCAAAGGGTTTACTAGAGTCAATAATCTAGTTCACATCATTTATGTGATTAACACCCAAAGAGTACTAAGGTGTGATCATGTTTTGCTTGTGACATAATTTTAGTCAACGAGTCTATCACATACAGATCCGTAAGTATTTTGCAAATTCTATGTCTACAATGCTCTGCACGGAGCTACTCTAGCTAATTGCTCCCACTTTCAATAAATCGAGGCTTAGAGTCATCCAGATCTGTGTCAAAACTTGCATCGACGTAACTTTTTACGATGAACCTTTTGTCACCTCCATAATCGAGAAATATTTCCTTATTTCACAAAGGATAATTTTGACCAATGTCCAGTGATCTACTCTTAGATCACTATTTTACTCCCTTGCTTAACACAATGTAGGGTATACAATAGATCTGGTACACATCATGGCATACTTTATAGAACCTATGGCTGAGGCATAGGGAATGACTTTCATTCTCTTTCTATCTTCTGCCGTGGTCGGGCTTTGAGTCTTACTCAATTTCATACCTTGTAACACAGCCAAGAACTCTTTCTTCGACTGTTCCATTTTTTAACTACTTCAAAATATTGTCAAGGTATGTACTCATTGAAAAAACTTATCAAGCGTCTTGATCTATCTCTATAGATTTTGATGCTTGATATGTAAGCAGCTTCACCGAGGTCTTTCTGTGAAAAACTTCTTTAAAAACACTCCTTTATGCTTTGCAAAATAATTCTACATTATTTACGATCAACAATATGTCATTCACATATACTTATCAGAAATGTTGTTGTGCTCCCACTCACTTTCTTGTAAATACAGGCTTCACCGCAAGTCTGTATAAAACTATATGCTTTGATCATACTATCAAAGCGTTTATTCCAACTCCGAGAGGCTTGCACCAGTCCATAAATGGATCGCTGGAGTTTGCACACTTTGTTAGCTCCTTTTGGATCGACAAAACCTTCCGGCTGCATCATATACAACTCTTCTTCCAGAAATCCATTCAGAAATGCAGTTTTGACATCCATTTGCTGGATTTCATAAAATGCGGCAATTGCTAACATGATTCGGACAGACGTAAGCATAGATACGAGTGAGAAACTCTCATCATAGTCAACACCTTGAACTTGTCGAAAACCTTTTTGCGACAATTCTAGCTTTGTAGATAGTAACACTACTATCAGCGTCTGTCTTCCTCTTGAAGATCCATTTAATCTCAATGGCTCGCCGATCATTGGGCAAGTCAATCAAAGTCCATACTTTGTTCTCATACATGGATCTCATCTCAGATTTCATGGCCTCAAGCCATTTCGCGGAATCTAGGCTCATCATCGCTTCCTCATAGTTCACAAATTCGTCATGGTCTAGTAACATGACTTCTAGAACAGGATTACCGTACCACTTTGGTGCGGATCTCACTCTGGTTTACCTACGAGATTCGGTATTAACTTGATCTGAAGTTACATGATCATCATCATTAGTCTTCCTCACTAATTGGTGTAGTAGTCACATGAACAGATTTCTTGTGATGAACTACTTTTCAATAAGGGAGAAGGTACAATTACCTTATCAAGTTCTACTTTCCTCCCACTAACTTATTTCAAGAGAAACTCCTTCTCTAGAAAGGATCCATTCTTAGCAACGAATGTCTTGCCTTCGGATCTGTGATAGAAGGTGTACCCAATAGTCTCCTTTGGGTATCCTATGAAGACATATTTCTCCGATTTGGGTTTGAGCTTATCAGGATGAAACTTTTTCATATAAGCATCACAATCCCAAACTTTAAGAAACGACAACTTTGGTTTCTTGCCAAACCACAGTTCAGATTGTGTCGTCTCAACGGACTTAGATGGTGCCCTTTTAAACGTGAATGCAGCTGTCTTTAATGCATAACCCCAAAACGATAGTGGTAGATCGGTAAGAGACATCATATATCGCACCATATCTAATAAAGTACAGTTATGATGTTCGGACACACCATTATGCTGTGGTGTTCCAGGTGGCGTGAGTGGTGAAACTATTTCACATTATTTTAACTGAAGGCCAGACTCGTAACTCAAATATTTTACCTCTGCGATCATATCGTAGAAACTTTTATTTTCTTGTTACGATGATTCTCCACTTCACTCTGAAATTCTTTGAACTTTCAAATATTTCAGACTTGTGTTTCATTAAGTAGATATACCCATATCTGCTCAAATCATCTGTGAAGGTCAGAAAATAATGATACCCGCCACGAGTCTTAACACTCATTGGATCTCATACATCAGTATGTATTATTTCCAATAAGTCAGTTGCTCGCTCCATTGTTCCGGAGAACAACGTTTTAGTCATCTTGCCCATAAGGCATGGTTCGCAAGCATCAACTGATTCATAATCAAGTGATTCCAAAAACCCATTAGCATGGAGTTTCTTCATGCGCTTTACACCAATATGACCTAAATGGCAGTGCCACAAATAAGTTGCACTATCATTATTAACTCTGCATCTTTTGGTTTCAATATTATGATTATGTGTATCACTACGATCGAGATCCAACGAACAATTTTCATTGGGTGTGTAACCATATAAGGTTTTATTCATGTAAACAGAACAACAATTTATTCTCTTACTTAAATGAATAACCGTATTACAATAAACATGATCAAATCATATTCATGCTCAACGCAATCACCAAATAACACTTATTGAGGTTCAACACTAATCCCGAAAGTATAGGGAGTGTGCGATGATGATCATATCAATCTTGGAACCACTTCCAACACACATCGTCACTTCACCCTTAACTAGTCTCTGTTTATTCTGCAACCCCCGTTTCGAGTTACTAATCTTAGCAACTGAACTAGTATCAAATACTGAGGGGTTGCTATAAACACTAGTAAAGTACACATCAATAACATGTATATCAAATATACTTATGTTCACTTTGCCATCCTTCTTATCTGCCAATCACTTGGGGTAGTTCCGCTTCCAGTGACCAGTCCCTTTGCAGTAGAAACACTTAGTCTCAGGCTTAGGACCAGACTTGGGCTTCTTCACTTGAGCAGCAACTTGCTTGCTGTTCTTCTTGAAGTTCCCCTTCTTCCCTCTGCCCTTTTCTTGAAACTAGTGGTCTTGTCTACCATAAACACTTGATGTTTTTCTCGATTTCTACCTTTGTCAATTTCCGCATTACGAAGAGCTTGGGAATCATTTCCGTTATCCCTTGCATATCATAGTTCATCACGAAGTTCTACTAACTTGGTGATGGTGACTAGAGAATTCTATCAATCACTATCTTATCTAGAAGATTAACTCCCACTTGATTCAAGCGATTGTAGTACTCAGACAATCTGAGCACATGCTCACTAGTTGAGCGATTCTCCTCCATCTTTTAGCTATAGAACTTGTTGGAGACTTCATATCTCTCAACTCGGGTATTTGCTTGAAATATTAACTTCAACTCCTGGAACATCTCATATGCTCCATAACGTTCAAAACGTCTTTGTAGTCCCGATTCTAAGACATTAAGCATGGTGCACTAAACTATCAAGTAGTCATCGTATTGAGCTAGCCAAACGTTCATAACGTCTGCATCTGCTCCTGCAATAGGTCCATCACCTAGCAATGCATCAAGGACATAATTCTTCTGTGCAGCAATGAGGATAAACCTAGGCTCGGATGCCACTGTTGGGGAACGTAGTAATTTCAAAAAAATTCCTACGCACACGCAAGATCATGGTGATGCATAACAACGAGAGGGGAGAGTGTGATCTACGTACCTTTGTAGACCTACAGCGGAAGCGTTAGCACAACGCGGTTGATGTAGTCGTACGTCTTCATGGCCCGACCGATCAAGCACCGAAACTACGGCACCTCCGAGTTCTAGCACACGTTCAGCTCGATGACGATCCCCGGACTCCGATCCAGCAAAGTGTCGGGGAAGAGTTCCGTTAGCACGACGGCGTGGTGACGATCTTGATATACTCCCGTCGCAGGGCTTCGCCTAAGCACCGCTACAATATTATCGAGGATTATGGTGGAAGGGGGCACCGCACACGGCTAAGAATATGATCACGTGGATCAACTTGTGTCTAGAGGTGCCCTCCTGCCCCCGTATATAAAGGAGCAAGGGAGGAGGAGGCCGGCCCTAGGAGGGGGCGCGCCAAGTGTGGAGTCCTACTAGGACTCCCTAGTCCCAGTAGGAATCCACCTCCCATATGGAATAGGAAAAGAGGAAGGGAAAAGGAGAAGGAAGGAAGGGGGCGCCCCCGTTCCCTAGTCCAATTCGGACCAGACCAAGGGGAGGGGTGTGGCCACCCTTGAGGCCCTTTTTCTTCTTTCCCGAATGGCCCAATAAGGCCCAATACGTATTCCCGTAACTCTCCGGTACTCCGAAAAATACCCGAATCACTCGGAACCTTTACGATGTCCGAATATAGTCGTCCAATATATCGATTTTTACGTCTCGACCATTTTGAGACTCCTCGTCATGTCCCCGATCTCATCCGGGACACCGAACTCCTTCGGTACATCAAAACTCATAAACTCATAATATAACTGTCATTGAAACCTTAAGCGTGCGGACCCTACGGGTTCGAGAACAATGTAGACATGACCGAGACACGTCTCCAGTCAATAACCAATAGCGGAACTTGGATGCTTATATTGGCTCCCATATATTCTACGAAAATCTTTATCGGTCAGACCGCATAACAACATACGTTGTTCCCTTTGTCATCGGTATGTTACTTGCCCGAGATTCGATCGTCGGTATCTTAATACCTAGTTCAATCTCGTTACCGGCAAGTCTCTTTACTCGTTCCGTAATACATCATCTCACAACTAACTCAGTAGTTGCAATGCTTGCAAGGCTTATGTGATGTGCATTACCGAGAGGGCCCAGAGATACCTCTCCGACAATCGGAGTGACAAATCCTAATCTCGAAATACCCAACCCAACATGTACCTTTGGAGACACCTGTAGAGCTCCTTTATAATCACTCAGTTACGTTGTGACGTTTGGTAGCACACAAAGTGTTCCTCCGGCAAACGGGAGTTGCATAATCTCATAGTCATAGGAACATGTATAAGTCATGAAGAAAGCAATAGCAACATACTAAACGATCGGGTGCTAAGCTAATGGAATGGGTCATGTCAATCACATCATTCTCCTAATGATGTGATCCCGTTAATCAAATAATAACTCTTTTGTTTATGGTTAGGAAACATAACCATCTTCGATTAACGAGCTAGTCAAGTAGAGGCGTACTAGTGACACTCTGTTTCTCTATGTATTCACACATGTATTATGTTTCCGGTTAATACAATTCTAGCATGAATAATAAACATTTATCATGATATAAGGAAATAAATAATAACTTTATTATTGCCTCTAGGGCATATTTCCTCTATTTGGTACTTATAAGAACTTTTTGCGTTGGTCTCACGTCAAGGGGTGCCCGAGGGGCCCACAAGCCGGGGGCACGCCGTAGGGGGTGGGCGCCCCTAGGATTGTGGCCTCCTCGGTCACACCCTGGCCCAGCTTCGGTGCTTCGGGGGTCTCTTTTGGTCCATAAAAATCATTGTAAATTTTTAGCCCATTGCGAGTACTTTTATTTCTGCACAAAAAACGACACCACGGTATGTGTCATAGTAAAACGGAACAGTAGAAGTTGCATGGCAATATATTTTGGAATGGCTATGGAAATGCCATAATAGGTAGGTATGGTTGTTGTTTTGAGGAAGATATAAGGTGGCTTATGTGTGAAAGAGTGTATCATATCACAGGATTTGGATGCACCGATGAAGTTTGCACCAACTCTCAATGTGAGAAAGGGCAATGCACGGCACCAAAGAGGCTAGCAATGGTGGAAAGGTGAGAGTGCATATAATCCATGGACTCAACATTAGTCATAAAGAACTCACGTACTTATTGCAAAAGTATATTAGCCACCAAAACAAAGTACTAATACGCATGCTCCTAGGGGGATAGATTGGTAGGAAAAGACCATCGCCCGTCCCCGACCGCACTCATAAGGAAGACAATCAAAAATAAATCATGCTCCTACTTCATCGCATAACTAGAGACCATACGTGCATGCTTCGGGAATCACAAACCTTATCACACATATTCTTACTAATCCACAATTACTCACTAGCATGACTCTAATATCACTATCTTTATATCTCAAAAAATGCAAGGAATCAAACTTCTCATATATTCAATGATCTTCATGAAAGTTTTTATTATATCCCTCTTGAATACCCATCATATTAGGACGAAATTCATATCCTAAGCAAATTGCCATACTATTTCCAAGACTCTCAAAATAATATAAGTGAAGCATGAGATTTCATCTATTTCTTCAAAATAAAACCACCGATGTGCTCTAAGAAGATATAAGTGAAGAGCAACTGCCTAGCTCAAAAGATATAATTGAAGCACATAGAGTATTCTAATAAATTCACAATTAATGTGTGTCCCAATCAAAAGGTGTGTACAGCTAGGATGATTGTGGCAAAATAAAAAGCAAAGACTCATAAAATACAAGATGCTCCCAGCAAAACACATATCATGTGGTGAATAAAAATATAGCCTCAAGTAATTTTATCAATGGATTGAAGACAAAAAAGGGGGATGCCATCTGGGGCATCCCCAAGCTTAGATGTGTGTTTGTCCTTGAATGTTACCTTGGGGTGCCTTGGGCATCCCCAAGCTTAGGATCTTGCCACCGTTATTTCGTAATCCATCGAAACTTCACCAAAAACTTGAAAACTCCACAACACAAAACTCAACAGAAAATAACCATTTTTAGGTACTGTTGTAAACTCATTCTAGTTTTATACTGGTGTTATATCTACTACATTGTAACTTTTCAATGGTTCATAGCCCCCCCTCCCCGATACTACCCATAGATTTATCAAAATAAGCAAACAACACAATGAAAACAGAATCTGTCAAAAACAGAACAGTCTGTAGTAATATGGACTTTAGCCAAACGTCTGTAACACTAGAAATTCTGAAAAAATAGGACAACGGATAAAATTTGTATATCAATCTTTTCTAAAAATAATCATAATTTTATCAGGCTCTACTGAATTTTAACAATTCTTCTACTGGATGCAAAAGTTCCAGTTTTTAGCAAAATCAAGTTAATTATCACCCAATCACACGTATTGCGCCAATTATGGTACCTCCATGCGATTAACTTTCACCAACTCAACAAAACGCAAATCGCGACGCGGCAAATATCCAATGGCTGATGAAATGAATGAGACCATAAGTACAATGGTGGTGCTTAAACTGGTCACGGGTATTCACTTTGATGCTTGAACTTGAAAAATACATTGAACTGGTTTCATAACTTGGCATGAACGTGCAAATACAGTTCAAGTCTCATCTGTATACGTTGACAAGGCATGCAACATGGCATGCGGCCCACTGTCAATGACTGGATGGTAGGAAAGAGGGCGTGTGGCCTAGTTTTTTTAAATAAACTCTAAAATTATTTTTTTCTTGCAAATAGGACCTTGGAGAGAAACAACACACATTTGTAGAACAAAAATTAAGGCCTGCTTTGGTTCATAGGATGAATAATATAGGAATACGAAAATCACAAGAAGTGAGATGACATGCATCTCAATTCCTATAGAGAAAGAGATGTCATTTGGTGCATAGGGTAGGAATTTTTTTCACTAAGTCTAGGCTTATGTCTTTTCTTTAAAATCTGAAGGATTGATTCCTATCCTACATAGTAATATGAATTCATTCCTACAAACCAAAGGGCTCCAAAGGGGGCCTAAAACTTTGGTCTAGTCAGTGTTCGAACACGTGACCTGCTGCTAGCATGTAGGTGTGTCTAGCCAGTCGATCGCCACCCACTTGTTGTGTTGTAGGGATCCATACACTTTATATACACTAGGTGCAACAACATAAAAAAATGTGTTGGGTCTGTGATTGAAACATTTGACCAAAAGTTATATAACAGCCTCGGATACCACTCCAAACAAAAAGGTCTCATGTTTCTAAAGTGTAATATGTATATTTATGACTGTATGACAAACATAAATTTAAAAAGAGTTAAAAAATTACATGTCACTTTAGAAAGAATCCAAGTGTTATTTTAAAAATATTCATACAATTTTAAATATTTATAAATTTTAATTTTTTATATGATTCAAGTATTATTCCTCTTCGAATGACTTGTTGTCTTTGCTGCTTGTTATGCTTATTCCTTGTCATTTGGTCATCCTCATCTATGTCACTCTTACTATGTAATAGTTTCCTCTATTTAGAATGTCATTCTCGTCTGGATCACGAGAGTCTGAGCGCTGCTGATGGGTTCGTTTTGGTGGTGTAGCAAGACTTCTTATGAACTATCATGTCTTGTTGTTTATGTCAGTAGTAGTCACTAGTCAGTGTTTGAATGTTGTATATATCGTTGTCTCGAACTGTTTATTGTCTCAAACTGCTGGTGGGCTAAATGAGAGCATCACCATTCTCTAGTGTTTAGAGTATATCTCCTTTTTTCAAGTTATAATTTGAGCTTAGTGTGTTTTCGATGATGTACACTCGTTTGGGCCATTGAGGTGTCGTTGAATGTGGGCCGAGTAGTAACGCAATGCCAAATAGGTCAATTATGACTCTCAGGCCAGGCTCTCAAAAGATCCTCAAAAAAGGAACAGGCTCTCAAAAAGAGAAAGAATGAGGACTCTTAGGCCGACATGTGGGTGCCACCGGTGTTTTTGTGAGCTTGCGCGGCGAGAGCATATTGGCGCGTGTTCAAAATTCATGCTACCTTTTCATCCCCAATCAACCGCGCCTCCCCCACCTCTGGAATCTCGATTCCTACTCCAGTTCCCCCAAATCCCCCTCTTGTACTCCCTGTACTCAAGCACACTATCATGTCGCCGGTCAACGCGGATCTCTGAGCCGGAGATCCTAAGGTCCATCCTGCCTTCGGGCGCTGCCTACTGTCGCTCAACAGTGGCATGGCGGCGCTTGATGACCAGTTTGCTGGCAAAGTGCTAATGGTAATCATCAACGGTGACCGGCCTCCCGTCTCGTCGGACGACCTTGTCAAAGCTCTTGGCATTGCGCACGGCATCCAAGTAAGTGACTTGCTCGTCGAAGTCTGTCCGCCACCGGCTGATTTCTTCGTCAGGTTCCGGACAACTTTCGACTGTAGTCGTGTGTTCGAATCTTCCTGGTGTTTGTTCTGCGATGGCGCGTTGGTGAGCTTTGATCGGTGGCACCCAGGATGGGGCTCGCTGCTATGACGCCCCAAGACTGATGCGCCAGGTGTCTCCCAGTTGTTCGTTGTCGTTGCCATGTCTTTTGCTTGCGTGTTGCATTTCATCATGTCATCATGTGCATTGCATCATCATGTTTTTGAAACTTGCATTCGTTCGGGTCTCCCTGTTCTCTCTGTTGTCCGTTCTGAGCCCAACCACACTCGCACGCGCCCGCGGCATGTTCGAAATAGTATTTTTATAAGTGGCCGCAAATGTTCTCGAAATGGGTTGAAAGTTGGAATGCAGTGTTGTTATGTTGTCAGTAGGCCGCCTGCCAAATTTCAACGCATTCGAAGTTCGTTTAATGCACCAACGGATAAATATAGCGGCAATAAGAGCCGGTCTATCGTCTGACGTTTTCGGTCTTCGAAATCTGTTGCCGGGCTGCATTCCCCCGCTTTCCTCTTAGCTTAACCCCTCTTCACAGCCGACTAATCCAGCCCACTAAACCTCCCCTCAGACCGGAACCGTTCGATTACGATCGGAGGGGTCAAATCAGTCTCAAACCCACCAAACCCTAACCCCTTCCTTATATAAACCCCCTCCCTTCCATTTTTGGCCTCCTCCAACCTCCCACCTTGTTTTCCGTGCCTCAATCATCAGCCACCACCCTCATCGCTTCCCGCGCCGGCCACCTTCCTCAGCGACACTTGGAGAGCCGCCAGTGGGCGCGCCGCCTCCAGCCGCCCCCCTCCAGCCAATCAAAGGAGGCCACGCGCCCTCATTGCTTCTTTCCGGTGTTGCTTCTTTGCGTTAGTTCCGATAACGTCGCGTTTGTGAGGATCCTTTCGACTACGTCCGTTTGTCTTCTTCATGGACTCGTTCTTCTTCCTTGCAGGATTTCAGGCAAGATGAGCATACCCTCAAAATCACTTCTATCTTTGCTCCATAGTTGTCTGCTCTATTGCTATGTCACGCTACCTACCACTTGCTATATCGTGCCTCCCATATTTCCATGTCAAGCCTCTAACCCACCTTTCCTAGCAAACCGTTGTTTGGCTAAGTTACCGCTTTGCTCAGCCCCTCTTATAGCGTTGCTAGTTGCATGTGAAGATGAAGCTGGTTCCATGTTGGAACATGGATATGTTGGGATATCACAATATCTCTTATTTAATTAATGCATCTATATACTTGGTAAAGGGTGGAAGGCTCGGCCTTATGCTTGGTGTTTTGTTCCACTCTTGCCGCCCTAGTTTCCGTCATAGCGCTGTTATGTTCCTTGATTTTGCGTTCCTTATGCGGTTGGGTGTTATGGGAACCCCTTGACAGTTTGCTTTGAATAAAACTCCTCCAGCAAGGCCCAACCTTGGTTTTACCATTTATTTGCCTCACCACCACCTACCTTTTCCCTTGGGAGTCGCGCTCTCGAGGGTCATCTTTATTCTAACCCCCCACCCCCGGCCAGCGCTTCTCTAAGTGTTGGTCCGAAATAGAGCCACTTGCAGCGCCACCTCGGGGAACTTGATGGTTGGTTTTAGTTGTACGTAGTTCATCCGGTGTTGCCCTGAGAACGAGATATGTGCAGCACTTATCGGGATGTCGGCGCATCGGGCGGTCTTGCTGGTCTTGTTTTACCATTGTCGAAATGTCTTGTAACCGGGATTCCGAGTCTGATCGGGTCTTCCTGGGAGAAGGAATATCCTTCGTTGACCGTGAGAGCTTGTGATGGGCTAAGTTTCTACACCCCTGCAGGGTTTGAACTTTCGAAAGACGTGCCCGTGGTTATGGGCAGATGGGAATTTGTTAATATCCTGTTGTAGAGAACTTGACACTTGACTTAATTAAAATGCATCAACTACGTGTGTAGTCGTGATGGTCTCTTTTCGGCGCAGTGCGGGAAGTGAACACGGTTCTTGTGTTATGCTTGAGTGTAAGTAGCTTCAGGATCACTTCTTGATCACTTCTAGCTTCTCGACCGTTGCGTTGCTTCTCTTCTCGCTCTTATTTGCGTATGTTAGCCACCATATATGCTTAATGCTTTACTGCAGCTCCACCTCACTACCCTTTCCTACCCATAAGCTTAAATAGTCTTGCACTCGCGAGTGTGAGATTGTTGAGTCCTCGTGGCTCACAGATACTTCCAAACAGTTGCAGGTGCTGATGATGCCAGTGCATGGGACGCTAATGAACTCAAGTGGGAGTTCAACGAGGATTCGGTCCGTTACTATGTTTATTTTCCGGATGATTAGTAGAGGAGCCCAGTTGGGACGATCGGGGATCTAGCATTTGGGGTTGTCTTTCTTTTATTTTGGTTCCGTAGTCGGACCTTGATTGTACTCTGGATGATGTATGTTTAACTTGTATTGTGCGAAGTGGCGATTGTAAGCCAACTCTTTATCCCTTTCTTATTCAATACATGGGATGTGTGAAGATTACCCCTCTTGTGACATGCCTACCTGGCGGCTATGCCTCTAAGTCGTGCCCCGACACGTGGGAGATATAGCCGCATTGTGGGTGTTACAAGTTGGTATCAGAGCCTTCCCCGATGTAGGAGCCCCCTGCTTGATCGAATCGCTGACGTTGTTGAGTCTAGAACAAAATGTTTTGAGTTTTAGGATTATATATATCGGAGAGTAGGATTCTTTTTACTCCTCAGTCCCTTCGTCGCTCTGGTGAGGCCTCCTGACGTAGAAGTTTTGACTCTCCTTTAGGATCACGCAGGTATCTTGGAATCGTTCCGATGGTTTTGTGACGAGAACATTGTTCTTGGTGCCTCCTGACATTTAGGGGTTGTGGCAGTGTCCCGGGGAGTTGAGCTCCGAGGTGTTGTCGTCACAATTTTATCATTGCAGTTCTGGAATACCAGAGTTCGCCGACATCGAAAATCTCTTTTATGTAGTTGCTGGTGAGATAACCTCGACGCCACCCAGTACTAGGGCGGGAGTTCAGGAGTATAGCCATAACTTGTATAACGGATGCTTTTCGAAGGTTAAGGTAAATATTTCCGAAGGTTTCTTGGTTATGTGTTGAAGGATGGATACAGCTGGATGTAGGTATTGTTAGTTTGGGTGAGATATTATGCTTCCCCTGTATCCCCAATACCTGATTGCATAACCAGAAAGTTTCGGGAGTTTATAGGTGGCAATTCAAGTATCACGTAGGAATTCTTTCCAACAGACACATGATACAATATGGGATCTATCATATGTTTGTTTCCGGCTTATTCTGCAAGCCAATCCTTTGTTTTGTTTTTAAGTTGTGGTATTCGGGTTGCTTCAATGTCAAGTGTTGATTCCATACCTTCTCTAAGCGGTGTTCTCATATTTCTATGTGGATGGTAACCCTTCATGATCATTGAGATTATCATGTCAATTTTTTTTCCAACCGATGTGCTTCTCTTCAAGTGGGTCTGATCACTCTCAACATCTGAAATATCATTTCTAAGTTCTCCCAACGGTGTTTCCTTTATTAGTCCCAAGTTGCTTTTGTTTTTCCCGCCCTCCCACCCCTTGTTTCTTCAAGGACTCATATTTCTTAATCAAGTATCCATTTTATTCATGTGAAGTCTCTTCATTCTTTTCAATCAATGTTCTCACCCGGTGGTTCTCATGAAGATGCTCTACAAGTTCATCATTCTTTGTTCTCTTTCTTCTCCAGTGGATTCAATTCAAGCTTTGTCGATCATATCCTTTCCTTGTTTCAAATGTTTTCTCATACCGGTGCACCTCTTAATCATCCACTTCTCGCTATTCATTTGTTCCGTGTTGAAGATATCTCGAAAGATTCGCGTTGCCATTCTCAAGCGTTCAAGATATCTCGATGTTGTTATCTCATTCAAGCCATTTAATTCAACCATTGCAATCTCTCTTGAAGTCATTTCAACGGTGTTTCTCTTGAGTGGGCCCTAACCCACAGGTCTTTTCCCAGGATCTTACCTGATTCTTCTAATTTTTTTCTGGAGTTATTATCAAATACATTTCAAAGCATGATGTAAGTATGAATTATCATCTGTAATATGACCTTCTCTAATATCTCTCAAATTCATTCCATCGTTGGCTCAACCTATTCGTTTTTGATTCTCCCGGAGTGTCTAAACAATTCGTGGTGGTGTTTATCGTCGTCATTCTCGGATTTTGAAGACCAAAGTGGAGTTCCTCTTAAATCCTTACCCGTATTTCCAAAGACATGTAGTTCAAGCTTGATGCCATCCTCTCATAATTGTGTTCAATTGTGAGAATTCTTTTCATACATCCGGAGCATTCAGGAGTCTTTTCAGTTTGATTCTCCGAAGGCCATCATTTCGGGTTTATTCATTCTAGCTTACAGCTCTTGTTCTCCAAATCTTACCAGTGCATCATTCAAATATTCTCTAATCAGTTCGTGATCTATTCCTTCTCATGTATCAAATTCCCTCAAGTATCTTCATTTGTTCTTTAATTCTTCCTGGTGTGTCTTTATCTTTTCTTCAATCGTTTTCAATTCATATGGTGGTTCGTTCGAGATTCCTCTTCCTATGTTCTCATATCAATTCATTCGTTCTTTTCAATCCTACCGGCGGATCGTTGAAGACTTTTCTCAAGTTTACGCTATATCTCTCCTCAATCCTTTTTCAAGAAGAATAAGTAGTATGCCAAATCTGTTGCTTGTCGTCAATTTAATTGATGAAGGATGGGCATAATGTAATTCTTATTCTTGTTTTCTTTCAAGAGATTAATTCCTTATTTTGAAGGTTCATCAAAATTCTTGATCTCATTTGTTCATCTTTCTTTCTGGAGTTCCAAGTTTTCTCTGGTATATCATCGCGAAGTTCCATCTAATCATTGCAAGGCTTCAATCTTATTCTTTTCATCCTTCACTTCTTTTGATCATTCTTTTATTACCAGAGTTCTGCATGGAGGATCTACATGGTGGTTCATCAAGGATTCCTTTCATTCTTCAATTGTTCGTCAAGATTTCTCTCGAAGTTATGATCCGCCAAGCTATACTCTAAAATAAACATGGTGTTCAACATATGTCTTGTTTTGAGGAGTTCAAGCATTCTTCATCTTGCATTCTGAAGTGCAATTCTTTCATATCTCATCTTTTGAGGTGGTGTTATGTCCTTATTGATAATTTCCATTCATGTTCCATGATTCACAAGTTCTCAAGAGTGACATATCTAAATCCATCATTTTCTCTTTGCTCAAGGCATCTTTTCAACCAATCAACCTCTTCGTGGGAGTTATCTTGGGTTATATTTCACCTAAAGCCTTCCATTGGGAATGTTGCTAATTGTGGTGCTTATCAACGATCCATGTTTTTCCTCCTATCCTCTCGATGAAAGAAGTTTGTAAGATTTCGGGTTCCGGCAGACCCTTGAGGTTCGAACACTGGGGTGCGCGTGGAGATTTTGCCTCCTACCTACCTGCACTCCTCCGCCTTGCCAGGATCTAAACTAACGAAAGAACAAACACAAGGGACGTAGGGTTTATGCTGGTTCGTGCCACCATTGTGGTGTAATACCCTACTCCAGTGTGTGGTGTGGTGGATTGCCTCTTGGGCTGATGATGATGAACATTACAAGGAAGAACAGCCTCGCGAGGGTCTGTTCTTGGCTGGGGCGATGAACTGCTGGGAGGAGCTCAGTCACCTTTCTCCCTCTCTCTTTCTGATCTTCTCTAACCTTCCAAAAAACCTGGCCCCCTTTGCTCTATGGGTGGCTGGTCCTATTTATAGAGGCCCTGGTCCTCTTCCCAAATATCGAGCGGGAAGGGAGCCAACAATGGCGGGCTAATTTGAAGGGGGTAGCTAGTATCAGCTATCCTGACAAAAGTAGTCTTCGCCTGCGCAAAGCTCTGGGGATGACGCCGTCTTGGGCTCCACGGTGACCTCCGTCTCGTAGTCCTCCTGGTCTTGGTCTCGTTGCACCGAAATGGCAACCTTTGCCTGATGCCTCGGTACTCCGCGGCTGCGCTTGCCCCCTTTGCACCAAAGAGGAAGGGAGGACACTGCGCGGGCTGGCACCTGCTTGGCGCCCCCGATCGTCATGGCTTGCGTCACGGGCACCTCGTGAGGTACCCCGCCTTGATCTCTCCGCCTCCTCGTGAGCCAGCCTGACGAGGCCGCGCCCGAGGAAGTTCCGGGTCGTCCACCCCGCGAGGCTTGGCCCCTCGCAAGGGTCTTGGGTTTGTGTTGGTGAAGATGGGCCGCGCTGGGCCCCCCTTTGAGGCATGCCGCAGGCCGCAGGCAGGCAAGTCTGGGGACCCCCGTTCCCAGAACGCCAATAGTAGCCCCCGGGCCCAAGGCGCGCCCGGACTTGGCCATGCAGGGAGGCGGAAGGGCAAGAGCGAAGCGCCGCGGGCCCTAACAGCCTGCGGCCTTGGGCGCCGCGTGGCGGTTGATTGGACGTGGGCGCCTCCACTTCCCCATGGCGCCTCGGCAACTGCACGGATTCGACAAGTCCCTACATGCAAAATGGGTCATGATTACCAGCAATCGTGGAGGTAGGCGGTTGGCCTTCGCCAAGAGCAGGAAGAAGGCGTGAAGGCTCGCGAGGCGGCTCTCAAGGAGAGGGAGGTCAAGCTTTAGAAACGCCGCGACCGCCTAGGCGCACTGGAGCAGGAGTTGGGGGCGAGGAAGGCCAAGCTGGACGACGAGGCCCTGGTTCTTGCGGAGGACCGCGTGGCCTTCGCGGAGACGGAGGCAAGGGCTCGCTCCTCACTGAGGAGGCTTTACGACAGCGGCCTGGAGAGCCCAATGGCTGGCGCCGAGGACGGCCCCACCAAGCTGCTTCCCTTCCTGGTTCACGCTCTTGAAGATGTCGCCCTTGGCCTTGGCCCCGCGGCCGAGGCCGAGGCGCGTGTCCTATCTTCTGTAGCAATGACGCGGGTCCTCACCCACATCTACCTTCACGATCCCAGTGTCGACCTCGACAGCCTGCTAGAGCCAGTGAGCGGCGAGCATGCCGCTGCCGCTACCGAGGCCGTGAAGGGTCGCGCAAAGGCCCTGTTGGGGAAGTTCTGGGCCTTCAGCACCAAGCAGAAGCAAGGCACTGCCGACCCCACCGCTCCGTGAGGCGTACCCAATCCGCGCTGCTCCATCGCCGACAAGTGACTCCGTCGCGGCTCCTGTCCTGCATTTGATTCCTGCACATGTATCATGCCTCGGGGAGGTGCTTTAAACTTGTGTTTGGCATTGAGATAACAGTGTGGACTGTAATATTTGCTTTTGAATTCCTTGAAATTTGCGCCTTTCCTTCCTACTTGCTTATGTTCTACACCGGTAGAGCCCGGCCCCGCGCATGCCTCACCCAGCGTTGGTCCCGACCGGAAACCAGGACGGGGCAAAGGAGTAAGGGGCCACGTGACAAGTTAGGCTCCTGAGTCGCAATGCTCAGGAGTCCCCCTTGGCGCACGAACAACAAGTAGGGAGGTGTGATGCGGGTCGATCTACCGTTCTACGTCTGCAGAGCCCGACCGCGCACGTACCTCACCCAGCGTTTGTCCCGACCAGAAACCAGGACGGGGCCATGGAGTGAGGGGCTACGTCACCAGTTAGGCTCCTGAGTCGCGATGCTCAGGAGTCCCCGTTGACGCTCAAGCGGCCTTCGTACCTTGGCTCCGCTCGGGGAGAGACGCGTGACGAACCAGGCCCGGGGGGACCTGGCTGAGCGGCGTGCGTCTGGGTGTGACCCAGGCGCAGCCCCCGTGCCCAGCCCCCTCGCGCGGCACTCCCGAGGGGACGCGTTACGATGAGGCTAGACACTGAGCTCTGGGCTCCCTGAGTTTGGTGCGGCCCGGGGGCCACCCTCAGTTGTTTATCACCAGCGCGGAGCATAGCGCTACCGTATGTGTACGGGCATAGCCACTCCTCGGCAGTGTCGTCAGCCAGCACGAAGCATGGTGCTTCCACTGGTACGTGGGAGGGGGGCCCCCTCCGGGAGGAGCCCCCGGGGCGTGTACAGCCCCGCCCTGACACGTGGCTGGCACGGTAGGGCCTAGCGAGGTGTATCTGGGCACCCGTGAGCCAGCGCGGGACTCACGGGGCCCTACCTCTAGGCGGGTTGCGCCTGGCACTGGGCCTTATCTTGTGATGTGTCCCTGCAAATTTGGTTAGATGTCGGCACTCTACGTCCTCGTGTCCCGGCCCTCGAGCTGGTCTCAGCCGTCGCTGGTATGCCAAGTCACGATGCCATGGACAAGGCTAGAGGGTGAGGGCTGGAGAGCCAGTAAGAGCCCTGAGTCGCGATGCTTAGGTACCCCCCTTTAAAGTGCAAGTGGTCGGCATGGAGAAGAAGAGGTGCTGTGGACCGGCATCAAATAATCAAGCATGGTGGGTCTAACGCATGATTGGAAATAAACGCAAATGGGATACATGCCGCTGGGCCTGGCCCGAGCGGCTTGGGGATCATGCAGCCCGAGGGGCGCCCCCAACAGGGTAAGCTAACAACATGGAATAAAAAGGGATACACGCCGCAGGGATGGACCCACGCGGCCTGGGAATAATGCAGCCCTGGGGGGCGCTCCCAGCTGGAAACAAAACTCGAAAGACGTCACTTGATGATGTTGAGGATGAAGGAACATTGGTGTAGCAGGCTCGGTGGGCTGCGGGAGCCGATCCTCACGAGCCCCCAGGCCCAGGGGCCTCGGGAGACTCCGGAGGCGCTGGCGGCTCCTCACGGGCCATCTCCATCCCTGCCAGGGCTACGGTGCACCCTGCCTCTCGTGCCTCCGTGATGCCCCTCATGAGGCGCTGGTACGTGTCAGCCGCGTTCGGCAAGCCATAAGGCATGCGAACGTAGCTGTGGGGTGGGCCTCTGCAGTGCCCCACTCGCGAGGGCCAGAAGCGCTCCAGAGAGGCGACTCGGTTGAGCCCTGGTATGTCGATGCAGACACGCAGCCCACCATCCTCGCCTGGATGGGGAGCCATTGCTAGTAGGCGGCGGCCACCTTTCATGACTCTTGACTCCTGTAGCTCCTGAATGGCCTTGTTGACGAGCTCCTGAGGGTCTGGGTCTCCTTGCCTTGCTCCTTCTTGAGGGAAACGTGCTTCGAAACACGCCTCCATGTGGTGCCCAAGCGCCTCCCTCGTGACCCTAGCTAGGTCGGTGGCCCTCCAGGGGAGAGCCCCCGAGCCCTGCCTGAGGAGGGCACCGGGCGCGCTTTCCTATGCGATGGAAGGAGGTTCCCCTGGGCAGGCGCGGGCCCAGAGGGGCCTGCCTCCTGAGTGGTCGGGCCGGACAATGTCTTCTTCTTCTTAGGGGCGGTCTCGGGAGGCCTCCTGCTTCCACGATCCGGGTCTTCCAGTGACGCGGCCTGAAAGGCTTGTTCCAGGGAACACACCGCGTCCTTCTCTTCACATGGCACCGTGATGACTCTGCCGCTTCTTGGCATTTTGAGGACGTTGTAGCCATGGTGAGTTACGGCCATGAACTTGGCCAGCGCTGGGTACCCAAGGATGGCGTTGTACAGCAGGCGAATGTGAGCGACGTCGAAGTCGATAAGCTCGGTGCGGTAGTTGTCGCGTGCCCCGAAGGTGACAGGGAGGCGGACCTGCCCAATCGGGACCGTGGAGCCATCGGTGATACCGGAGAAAGCCTTGGTTGGCTGAAGCTGGCTGTAGGGCACTTGGAGGTTGTTGAATGTTTCCACGGACAGGACATTGAGCCCTGCCCCATCATCGATGAGGGTCTTAGTGACCACCATGTTGCTGACGATCGAGGAGCAAATCATCGGGAGAACTCCGGCTGTAGCCGCACACTTGAGCTGATCTGCTGAGCTGAACGTGATGGCGCACGCCGACCACCTGAGAGGGCGCGTGGCTTCGAGCCTGGGGAGGATAGCGTTCACTTCGCGGGCGAACTGCTTGAAAATGCGCTGAGAGGCTGGGGCTTGTGCCCCGCCCAGGATGTAGGCGATCGCGCGCGGCTCCTGGAAGCCCCCAGCCCCCTTGTCCTGGTGGCGGTCCTCGTTTCTCCTTGGCTGCGGCGGCAGCGGTGGGAGGCCTGCATTGCCTTGCGGGCGATCCTCGCGAGGCTGATCCCTCCAGTCTCCCTCGCGAGGCTGATCCCTCCAGCCTCCCTCGCGAGGCGGGTCTTGCCAGCGATCCTCGCGAGGTTGATCGCGCCACCCTTGGCGCGAGCCACGGTCTTCCCAGCGTCCTGCGTTCCTTCCTCCTCCTCGGTCGTAGCCTTGGTCACTGCGGTCAGGGCGACGGCCGATCCTTCCTTCTCGCACGGCTCGGAGCTCTTGACATTCGTTGGTGTTGTGGGTGTGGAGGTCGTGGTACACACAGTATTGGCTGCCCTTGGAAGGTTCGGGCTGATCTCTGCCCCGCTTGGTGTCTTGTTCTGCCGCGAGCACGGCAGCCCCCTTGCGCTTCACATCCTTGGCCTTGGGCTTCTTCTCTTCTGGGTCTGCGGCAGGCAGCTCGAGGAGGGAGAGGCACCCTTCCTCGGCCCTGGCGCACTTGGTTGCCAGGTTGAACAGTTCCAAGGAAGTGCACAGGTCTTCATGCATCGCCAGCTCCTCCTTCATCTTGACGTCACGCACGCCGTCGGAGAAGGCCGAGATGATGGCCTCCTCAGTCACGTTGGGAATCTTGAGGCACGCGTTGTTGAAGCGCTGGATGTACTTCTGCAGGGTCTCCCCGGGCTGTTGCTTGATGCGGCGCATGTCGCTCATAGCAGGTGGCCGGTCGCGAGTGCCTTGAAAGTTGGCGATGAAGCGGGTGCGCATCTCGTCCCAGGAGGAGATTGTGCCTGGAGCCAAGTTCAGGAGCCAGGTGCGGGCCCCATCCTTGAGTGCCATGGGGAACCAGTTCACCATGACCTTCTCGTCTCCGTTGGCAGCTTCGATGCCCAGCTCGTAGAGCTGGAGGAACTCCGCAGGGTCAGCTGTGCTGTCGTAGCGAGGAGGCAAGTCTGGCTTGAACTTGCCGGGCCACGCGACGTTGCGTATCTCGGCGGTGAAGGCGCGGCAGCCTGCCGTGGCCACGGGAGGCCTTGGATGACGGGGAACTTGGTCTTGCATGTCCCCGCGTGCTGCAGCTGGGAGCAGCGTGGGGTCTTGACGCGCGGGAGCAGCAGCATGGTCGCGACGTGCTGGAGCAGGGAGCACCCAGGCAGCTTCCTGCGGGCGAGGGACTTCTTGACAGCTTTGCTCTTGCTGCGCTGGCGCCTGAGGGAGCGGGTTTCGCCCAGGGGCCACACGCCTTCGAGCCATGGCGCCTTCCTGAGGAGGAGGAGGCCGGGGCGCCGCCCGAGCTTCATTGCCCGCGCGGGGCGGAGTGCGGTGCAGCGGAACGGACGGCGCAGGAGAGCCCCCTGCGGCGCGGACGAGCTCGGCGACGCGGTCGAGCCATTCTTCGTAGACGTCGTCGTTAGGACGGTAGCCCAGGAGCTCGTTCGCCGCGATGAGTGCAGCCTGAGCCTCCATGGGCGTGTGGAGCGCGCGGGACGAAGAACCAGCTGGGGTGAGCGAGGCAGTTGCGGTGCGGCCGTCTTGCCACACGGACGGATGCTGGGACGATGCTTCCTGCTCGTCCCCCGCCGGGCCGGTGGTGGCGTTGACGGCAGGTGACGGGGAACGGCGAGGATGCCCGCCGACAGGGGCCGTCTGGGCGACGTGGGAAGCGAGCGCGGCCCAGCGCTCAGCACGGGCCCGACGAGCGTCAGACATGGGCGTGATGGTCGGAGGAGAACGGGGTGGTGGAAGACGAATCCCGGCACACCCCTACCTGGCGCGCCAAATGTCGGATTTCGGGTTCCGGCAGACCCTTGAGGTTCGAACACTGGGGTGCGCGCGGAGATTTCACCTCCTACCTACCTGCACTCCTCCGCCTTGCCAGGATCTAAACTAAGGAAAGAACAAACACAAGGGACGCAGGGTTTATACTGGTTCGGGCCACCGTTGTGGTGTAATACCCTACTCCAGTGTGTGGTGTGGTGGATTGCCTCTTGGGCTGATGATGATGAACATTACAAGGAAGAACAGCCTCGCGAGGGTCTGTTCTTGGCTGGGGCGATGAACTGCTGGGAGGAGCTCAGTCACCTTTCTCTCTCTCTCTTTCTGATCTTCTCTAACCTTCCAAAACACCCGACCCCCTTTGCTCTGTGGGTGGCTGGTCCTATTTATAGTGGCCCTGGTCCTCTTTCCAAATATCGAGCGGGAAGGGAGCCAACAATGGCGGGCTAATTTGAAGGGCGACAGCTAGTATCAGCTATCCTGGCAAAAGTAGTCTTCACCTGCGCAAAGCTCTGGGGATGACGCCATCTTGGGCTCCACGGTGACCTCCGTCTCGTAGTCCTCCTGGTCTTGGTCTCGTTGCACCGAAATGGCAACCTTTGCCTGATGCCTCGGTACTCCGCGGCTGCGCTTGCCCCCTTTGCACCAAAGAGGAAGGGAGGACACTGCGTGGGCTGGCACCCACCTAGTGCCCCCGGTCGTCATGGCTTGCATCACGGGCACCTCGTGAGGTACCCCGCCTTGATCTCTCCGCCTCCTCATAAGCCAGCCTGACGAGGCCGCGCCTGAGGAAGCTCCGCGTCGTCCGCCCCGCGAGGGTCTTGGGTTTGTGTTGGTGAAGATGGGCCGCGCTGGGCCCCCCTTTGAGCCACGCCGCAGGCCGCAGGCAGGCAAGTCTTGGGACCCCCGTTCCCAGAACACCGACAAAGTTTTCATCTCTTCGTTGAACTTAATCAATCAATGGTTTTCGTTAGTGGCCGTTTGTCACCTCATAATTTTGAGATGTTTCATTAAGCCCACTACAAGCTTATTCTTTTCATTGCTAGTTTTCCAACAACTCTTTTCTAACCTTCTTGCAAGGATGCTTTCCTAATTCAATTGTGGGAGAAGTTGTCATTTTCTTCTCTGTTCTTTTCTTTCCATCAATCCAGCTTCTATTCTTGCGTTCCGGAGGCATGATGATGTTGCTCTCTTTGACCCATCATCTCTTTTTGTAAAGATAATGTTCTTTCTTTTGCTTGTCCATTCAACTGGAGTGTTGTGTTCTACATTCAAGTTCTCTCATCTTATCAAGTTTTGCCACCCTTCTCAACCGGAGTGCTGTCTGAAATCTCTCTTACCCCTTGTGCCATTCTTTCAATAGTTCCGAAGGCAGTGTATTGTGGATTTCGTCAAGTATCCTCTCATCTTGTCAAGTTCTTGTTCAATTCCTTCCATTTACAGTCGGAGTGTTGCCCAAACTATATCATTCTTATTCCTTCTCTATCTTGTTTAACCGGAGTGTTGTGGCTATCATTCCTCTTCGAACCGGTCTCTCATCCAAGTGCTTTCATTCTGATTCCTTGTTCCTCTTTTCTAACGGAGTGTTTTCAACCTCGTTCATCTTCGTTGTATTCTTTTCTTGAAATTTTTTAACCTCGCAAGGTTCTTTGGTTTCAGTCGTTTGTCAAAGAAGCAACTTAGATTTACCTCTTCTCTTCCTCTTCCATTTCTCTCTGGTGCCATCCTAGATCTCGGGACGAGATCCTCTCGTAGTGGTGGAGTGTTGTGACGCCCCCACACCGATGTGCCAGGTGTCTCCCAGTTGTTCGCTGTCGTTGTCATGTCTTTTGCTTGCATGTTGCATTTCATCATGTCATCATGTGCATTTCATCATCATGTTTTTGAAACTTGCATTCGTCCGGGTCTCCCCGTTCTCTCCGTTGTCCATTCTGAGCCCAACCACACTCGCACGCGCCCGCGGCATGTTCGAAATAGTATTTTTTATAAGTGGCCAAAAAATGTTCTCGGAATGGGTTGAAAGTTGGCATGCAGTGTTGTTATGTTGTCAGTAGGCCACCTGCCAAATTTCAATGCATTCGGAGTTCGTTTAATGCCCCAACGGATAAATATAGCGGCAATAATAGTCGGTCTATCGTCGGACGTTTTCGGTCTCCGGAATCTATTGCCGGGCTGCATTCCCCTCTTTCATCTCAGCTCAACCCCACTTCACAGCCCAGTAATCCAGCCCACTAAACCTCACCTCAGACCAGAACCGTTCGATTGCGATCGGAGGGTCCAAATCGGTCTCAAACCCACCAAACCCTAACCCCTTCCTTATATAAATCCCCCTGAGGGAGTCCTGGATTAGGGGGTGTCCGCATAGCCGGACTATACCTTCGGCCGGACTCCTGGACTATGAAGATACAATATTGAAGACTTCGTCCCGTGTCCGGAAGGGACTTTCCTTGGCGTGGAAGGCAAGCTTGGTGATACGGATATGTAGATCTCCTACCATTGTAACCGAATCTGTGTAACCCTAGCCCTCTCCGGTGTCTATATAAACCGGAGGGTTTTAGTCCGTACGGAGAACAATCATACCATAGGATAGCTTCTAGGGTTTAGCCTCTCTGATCTCGTGGTAGATCTAATCTTGTACTACCCATATCATCAATATTAATCAAGCAGGACGTAGGGTTTTAGCTCCATCAAGAGGGCCCGAACCTGGGTAAAACATCATGTCCCCTGCCTCCTGTTACCATCCGCCTGGACGCACAGTTCGGGACCCCCTACCCGAGATCCGCCGGTGTTGACACCGACATTGGTGCTTTCATTGAGAGTTCCTCTGTGTCGTCACTTTTAGGCCCGATGGCTTCTCCGATCATCAACGACAATGCGATCCAGGGTGAGAATTTTCTCCCCGGACAGATCTTCGTATTTGGCGGCTTTGCACTGCGGGCCAATTCGCTTGGTCATCTGGAGCAGATCGAAAGCTATGCCCCTGGCCATCAGGTCAGATTTGGAAGTTTGAACTACACGGCCGACATCCGCGGAGACTTGATCTTCGACGGATTCGAGCCACAGCCGAGCGCGCCGCACTATCATGATGGGCATGATCTAGCTCTGCCGCCGAACAGTGCCCTGGAGGCCGCACCTGTGTCCGCTTCGACCCTTAGTGCTTAGCCGATCACACCAATCGAGGATGGGTGGTTAGACACCGCCTCTGGGGCTGCAATCTCTACGGCGATCAAGCCGAACACCAGCCTTGTCCTCTGCGAAGCCCGTGACTCCAAGGTGCCGGACTCCTCTCCGGACTCCGAGCCCTCCGCGCCCCTACTGATCGAATCTGATTGGGCGCCGATCATGGAGTTCACCGCCGCAGACATCTTTCAGCACTCGCCCTTCGGCGACATTTTGAATTCACTCAGGTCTCTCTCTTTGTCAGGAGAGTCCTGGACGGACTATGACCGGCAGGATTGGGATGTGGACGACGAAGAAATTCGATGCCCACCCACCACCCACTTCGTAGCCACTGTCGATAATTTAAACGATGTGCTTGACTTCGACTCCGAAGACATCGACGGTATGGACGACGATGTAGGAGATGAACATGAACCAACACCTATAAGGCACTGGACAGCCACCTCATCTCATAATGTATACATGGTGGACACACCCAAAGGAAGCGACGACGAGGAACACAGGGATGCAACGAGGGATCGTTCACTCGAAAAGCAATCAAAGCGGCAACGTAAGCGCCGCTCCAAGCCCCGCCTCGACAGAGACAGCAGCCATACAGACCCAGCCATAGAGCAGGACGAGCCGGCGGACGACGAACATGCCTTCGAGCAAACGTCCGAATAGGGCAACTTGGATAAACAAACCGAACACCCCGTCCCCGATGAAAACAACAGTCCAGACGACCTTACGCCGGATAAACTCATGGAGCAGAAGAACCTCCACAAAAGGCTCGTCGCCACTGCGCATAGCCTGAAAAAGCAGAAGCGGAAGCTCAAAACTACGGAAGATGCACTCAGAATCAGATGGAGCAAAGTACGCAACACCGCAGACAAATATGGCGGCAGTCGCCACACAAAAAGCTATCCAAAGTGAAAGCTACTGCCTGAATTTGACGAGGAGGCCTTAGAGCCCCCGCAGTCAAAAAATAGGAAAGCCACCCGGTAGGATAGACGATCGCATGGCCAGCATGGAGCGGCAAGCGGCGCCGCACACAAGCCGGCACGCGATCCACCAAAGGATCCGCATCAAAAATATGGCCCAGCCAGATCTATCTACGGGCCAAGAAAGCAAGCTCTAGTAAGCAATGCAACACAACAAATATTCGAACATCATGGCACACCCAAATACAGGGGTGCCGCACACCCCCTATGTTTCACCAATGAGGTGCTGGACCATGAATTTCCAGTGGGATTCAAGCCCGTAAACATAGAGGCGTACGACGGAACAATAGACCCTGGGGTCTCGATCGAGGATTATATCCTCCACATGCACATGGCCAGAGGAGATGACCTCCACGCCATAAAATACTTACCCCTCAAGCTTAAAGGGACAGCCCGGCATTGGCTCAAAAGCCTTCCCAAAAACACCATTGGAAGTTGGGAAGAGCTTGAGGATGCTTTCCGGGAAAATTTTCAAGGGACCTATGTCCGCCCTCCGGATGCAGATGATCTCAGTCACATAACTCAACAGCCCGGAGAGTCAGCCCGGAAATTCTGGAACAGATTTCTTACTAAAAAGAATCAGATAGTCGACTGTCCGGACGCCGAAGCCCTAGCAGCTTTTAAGCATAACGTTCGAGACGAATGGCTCGCCAGACACCTTGGCCAATAAAAGCCAAGAACAATGGCCGCATTAACAAGCCTCATGACCCGCTTTTGCGCAGGAGAGGACAGCTGGTTGGCAGGATGTAGCACCAGCGACCCAAGTACATCCGAAGTTAGGGATGGAAACGGAAAACCCCGACGCAACAAGGACCAGCGCCGGAATAAGGGAACAGCCCAAAGAGAACGGCGGTCAATGCCGGATTCAAAAGCTCGCGGCAGAATCAAAGAAAGCCGCCCCTCAAGGATAACAGGGACAAGCTATCCAACTTAAACAAAATCTTGGACAAGATATGTCAAATACACAGTACTCCCAGGAAGCCTGTGAACCATACCCACAGAGATTGTTGGGTTTTCAAGCAAGCCGGCAAGCTCAACGCCGAACACAAGGGGCTCGACACACCAAGTGAGGACGACGACGAGCCCCACAAGCAGAGCACCAGGAAACAAAAGGATTTCCCACAAGAAGTCAAAATAGTAAACTTACTTCACGTGGTGAACAGAATGGCGCCACCAGAGATACGCGCCATACGGCCTATCCCAAAGGAGTCTCGCCAATGGTTGTTAAAACCGATCACCTTCGACCATCAGGATTACTCTAGAAGTATCCAGAACGCAGGCTGGACTGCCTTGGTATTAGATCCAATAATCGGCGGACTCCACTTTACAAATGTCCTGATGGACGGCGGCAACGGTCTAAACCTGTTATACCAGGACACAATCCGCAACATGGGGATAGACCCAACAAAAAATCGCCATAGCAAAACCTCGCCAGGCCCGGATGCCCGCTGCATGGGTTCTCTCCGGCTAGAAGTTATGCTCGGCTCCCCCGATAACTTCCGTCGCGAACAGCTAACTTTCCACATCCCCCATTCTCAAGTAGCTATCAAGCACTGCTGGGCCGCGAAGCTTTCGCCCGCTTTAACGCGATACCGCATTATGCATCTCTTACGCTTAAGATGCCCGGTCCACGAGGCATCATCTCATTAAAGGGAAAACATTGAGTGTTCCTCTCGCGCAGAAGACAGTGCGGCTGCCTTGACAGCCCCACAATAAAGCGGCTTCACCAGCCAAAGCACCTAAACAGGTCGTCAAGACCACGGACACGGCTAGACGAGTCCGGCATAAACATACAATTGATAAAGCCTTAATAGCCGTATACCCCTGTACTAGGGGCTCCGCGCATATCAAACAACAGACAATAAAGCTCAATTTTACCTATTTTGATTTATACTTTGTTTATTTAGTATAACTCATGTTCGGCATGATCTTTCTTCAACTAAGTTCCTCTCTTTTACAAATGAACACCGTGCTACGCCCATCCAGGATACGGCACAATGGAGACACGGGTGCAGACGTGCAGCAGGGACCCGTTCCAAGGATTCTTTTCAGATTAAGACCCTGTGTAAACCTTTTTTACTGTCTCTTGTTGATACACATCCCCTGGTTTCTTGGTATAACCAAGGAGGAGGCTGGCATTTTGGCATGTGGCCACGTCAGAGTTTTGCGCGTACCTGGACACTAGGGGCTTATTACTAAGGGCGTTATCCCGCCCGCCCTCATAAAGACCGAATACCTTAGGGAGTGTTCGGCGTCGCGAGTTTGGCCTTATATGCATCAGCTCCGAATCATGTCTTTGGTCAAATGTTGGGTTTGCCCGGCTCCTGTGTTTTGCTACCTTACGTTCCGCTCTATCGGCTAAGGCGGCATCAGGAGAACTACTGCGATTGTGCTCCGGTTCGGCCAGGCGAGCACCTCAGTAGAGAAAGCCGAAAACTGACTGTCATGATATAGCGTGAGACTGGTCAACCACTCGATGACTTACCGGAATCTTTAGGATTCCTCCGCGTTAACAAAGGGCTGCTTCCCGGCCAGGCACGTACGCGCCTCGAGTTCGGGCGAGTGCAGGCGCCACCATGAGCTATATAAGTAGCCTCACTGTCAAACTCCTATGGCTAAGTGAAAGTGATAAAGCATCATAGTCCGATTGCCTAGTTCGCAGCGCTATCACCTCCTTTGTAGGACCAAGACGTTGGATCAAGTGTGAAAATGCGCCTTCCGCGAACACCCCCGCATTATGTGCGTGGGGGCTGAAGCCGACGACTACCATCTTTCAGATTATATATACATATATGTTAAATGGCCGCATAGGAGGTATTATAATACTTGCATGCACAAGTATAAAATGCTTCTACAATTTATCAAAATATTGTTTTACAATAATATATGCTATTCGAATATAGTATCCTTCGAGCACTGCGTCTCTATTAAACGAGCGCCTTGCAGAACTTCCTGAAAATAGTGCTTGGCAGGTACTAGGCTTCCATCCGAGTCTGGGGATGCAACAGCGGTGGCCTCCATTTCCGCCCAGTATGTCTTGACACGGGCAAGAGCCATCCACGCACCCTCTATGCACGCTGACCTCTTCATCGCATTGATATGCGGCGCCGCACCAAGGAACTGCTGCACCAGGTTGAAATAACTTTTCGGCTCTGGCCTCTCTGGCCACAGATGACTCATGACATACTTCATGGCGAGTCCGGACAACCTATTTAGCTCGGCCCATTCGGCCAAACGATCGGCTAATGACAGTGGCCGCTCCGGATTGTGGAACTGCGACCAAAAGAGCTTTTCCACTTCGCGATCCTCTTGATCTCGGAAGTGTTCGGCCGCATCTGCGGCATTCGCTGCCAAATCTAGATAGATGTCCGCCGTACTCCACATCCGGTCTAACGGAGCATGTTTAGGATCACAGAACTTCCTCTGCAGCATAAAGGGCTTTCTAGCCTCGATCTCTCCGGCCTGACGCAGCTCCTCCTTCATAGCTCTCATCGCAGAGCGAGCATCCTTGGCATCGGCAACGGCCTTCTCCAGGTCCGTCTGTTCCGCCTGATCTTCTTTTTCAAGAAGCTTGCAACGGTCAGCAATGGTCTTCAGCTTCACAGCCATCTCGGCCATTTCCTTCTTGCTTCGTCAGTGAGCATCCTGTTCGGCTTTTAGCTCTTCAACATTTCCGGCAGCCGCATCACTTTTCCTGGCTTGCTCCTTGGCTCGGGCAAGTTCCGCCCGAAGATTCTCCATGGCAGCAGCACCATCTGCATCAAGCGCACACATTGTAAGATACTGGCATAAAGCTCCTCTTACCAGGTGCTGCCGGAGTAATTACATACCTTGTGCCTCGTCAAGCCGCTTGTTGACAAGCGCGATGTCGGCATCTACCACGTCAAGTTGCCGCTTTAGCTCGGCAAATTCATCAGTCCGGCTGGCCACCCGACACTTCGCCACCTACGTATGAAGGCGGCATATTAGACCTGGGATTATGATCCTCTGCGCGTCGTCACTTTTGACAACGCACAGAGTCTCAGGGGCTACTATCTACATAGGGCGCATCTTATTTATGCGCAACTGTCCAAAAAGGGTACATTATTTCGCGGACCTCAAAACCTGTCAGTAAACTCCTGACGGCCTCGTGCAATCCGCTCTCCGCGGATGAAATCCTCTCAATCACCGTACCCATCAATGCACGATGCTCCTCTGAGATAGATGCTCGCCCTAGCAGATCCTTCAGCTCCTCCGACCATGCACCAGACGGTGCCGGACTCGTCCGATGGCCCTTTTCGAAGGCCAGACTCGGAGGGCTTTGGGGGGCCATATGACTACCTTCCGGCCCTGCCGGATTTGGAGAAACCCTCCATGATGATACCTCAGGGTCGCCTGCCTCGCAAGGCGGTACGGCAGGGGGAGGCGTTCTGCTCTCCATCATCTCCGGAAGAAGATCCCCCAAAGATGAGCTCTGCTGAGAAGGGCTAAGGTCCGAGCTACAAGGTAAATTTTTGATTACTCTTCTCAGATATAACGCAAGGATTTCTCTCAGTTCTTAAAAAGAAAAAATCCTCTCTACTTACGGCTCGGTGGAGGCCTGATCCCCTTGAAGGCATAATTCGGCCGAAGTATCCCCCGGCGCAGGATCCTCTGACGAAGATTTCTTCCCCCGCTTTGAGGCCATGGTCTCCGGGTCGTCAGAGGCGGTCCTCTTCTTCCCCTGAGGAGAGGAATTTTTGATTCCTCCCTTCCGTACAACCTCCTTCGAGGAGGCTGTAGCTTCCTTGTCCCCTCCCTCGCTTTCCTCCGAAGGCACAACCTCCAACATCCTGACTAGCACGGGATCCGGCGTGGTCTCGGGGAGGGGGGCTGGACACCTGATTAGCTTTGCTTTCGCTATCCACTCCTGTTTAAAGAACAACTCTTTTAGGGCAATTTTATGATAAATATACGGATAGCGAGTCCGGGCACAAGGCTACTTACTTGAGTATCCGGGCGATTGCAGCTCAGGCCTGCGTCCTCGGTCAAGTCCGGACACACTGATTGTGATCCGAAGAACAATTTGTACATCTCCATGGCCGTTGCGCCCATGAAATTCTGGAGAGCTCGTGGTCCCTCCGGATTGAACTCCCATAGGCGAAGGGGGCGACGTTTGCCGGGCAAGGCTCGGCGAATCAACATGACCTGCGTCACCACGACCAGGCTAATGTCTCTTTCTAAGGGATCTCGAATGCGGCCCTGCAACAAGGGCATGTCCTTGGATGGCCCCCAGTCCAATCCTTTATTGACCCACACACTAGCTGTGGTGGGGGACCCGAGTGAAAGGCAGGTGGCGCCACCCACTTGGTGCTCCTAGGAGCGGTGATATAAAACCACTCTCGTTGCCATAAGCTGGACTCCTCTTGAAAATAGCCCTCGGACCATGGAGCACCAGCATTCTTGCTTATAAAAGCACCTCCGCACTCCGCGTGCCGTCCCTCGATCATCTTCGGCTCTACTTTGAAGGTCTTGAGCCATAGTCCGAAGTGAGGAGTAATACGAAGGAAGGCTTCACACACAACGATGAATGAGGAAATATGGAGGATGGACTCCGGGGCTAAGTCGTGAAATTCCAGCCCATAATAAAACATGAGCCCCCTCACGAAGGGATCCGTCGGGAAGCCTAGCCCCCGAAGGAAGTGAGACATGAACACCACACTCTCACCAGGCTTGGGAGTGGGAATGACCTTCCCTTGAGCAGGCAGCCTATGCCAGATTTCGCCGGTCAAGAACCTGGCCTCTCTCAACTTCCGCACGTCTTCCTCCATGACAGAGGAGGGCATCCATCAGCCTCGAAGGTCGGAACCGGACATTGTCGAAGGTCCGAAGCGCCTGAAATCTGGAGCCTTGGGTGTTGGAACTCGAGGCAAAGGGTGAACTCGTTTGAGATTGAAAGAAAGGAGTAAGGCCTTGGTCTCTTTATAAGAGGTTGAATACCAAGGGCCTTCCCCGTGACCGTTTGGGACTCGCCTTTGATCGAGAAAACATACCAACGGGTACGACTGGGTTACCCACGTCCGTATTGATGAGAATCCCGGAATAAGGGGACACGATCTCTGCTTTGACAAGACGTGCCAAGGAAACCGCCTTGCTAAACACGCTGAGGTGGGACAGTGAAACGATTCGAATAAAGACTTGGTCGTGGTGTGATGTCACGCTACGGAATACGTCAGCAGATTAAATTTGTGTAAATATTATTCTCTCTATGTCAATATGTGGAAACTTATTTTGCAGAGCCAGACACTACCATTGTGTTCAAAATCTTCTATGAAGTACTTGGAGGAGGAACCTGCCTTGCAATGCCAAAGACAATCTGCGCGCCGGACTCGTCGCCATTGAAGCCTGGTCCAGGGGCTACTGAGGGAGTCCTAGATTAGGGGGTGTCCGGATAGCCGGACTATACCTTTGGCCGGACTCCTGGACTATGAAGATACAAGATTGAAGACTTCGTCTCGTGTCCGGAAGGGACTTTCCTTGGCGTGGAAGGCAAGCTTGGCGATACAGATATGTAGATCTCCTACCATTGTAACCGACTCTGTGTAATCCTAGCCCTCTCCGGTGTCTATATAAACCGGAGGGTTTTAGTCCGTACGGACAACAATTATACCATAGGCTAGCTTCTAGGGTTTAGCTAGGGATGGCAATGGGGACAATCCCCTATGGGGACCCATAGAACATCCCCGTACCCATCTATTCCCCATCACACCATCCCCATCCCCGTTTGCATGACCGGGGATGAAATTTTCCCATACCATGCCCCACTGGGGAGCGGGGCCCCATTAGGGTCCCCATCCCCATAAACAAATAATCATATAAATAATATGATAAAATACAATCAACATTTATTAAAGTGAAATAACAAATAAAAATGCACTAATAATGGTACATGGCGACAAGATGTTGTATGCACCATGGTTGAACACATAACAAGCCATAATGGGCATGTTTCCAACACAAATATCATAGAAATATTGAATAGCGTGAGCACACGCTTGAAGAGAGTATCAATGCAAACACCACATTTAATAAGGACGAAATTTGTCTGACTCGCTTGACATAATTTATTGACTACAAAATTTGTCTGACTCGCTTGACATAATTTATTGACTCCAACATAAGGTTCCATGTGACCATAACTAACTTAAGGTAAACATGATCGTGCGCAAAAGTATTGCAGAGGTAGCAAGCTAACAGCTACAGCCTTGGTATGTGTTCGGCATCATTGTTTGTTGAAGTTCAGCCGACTTGTAGGAAGTACAGAAGGAACCCCCTCTATAGTGTGATGCGCTGCAGAAACACATACGACAACCATAAAAAAATGCTTGATGAATAGATAAAAATCTTTGAAGTATGAAAATGGTGCCATGTACAATCTTAGGTTGACTCACCTCTAAACCTTCTTGTATATCATCAAGGCAACTCCAGAAACTAGCAGCCTCGGTCTTCTCATCATCTACATGTGACATGTCCAAAAAAACAGAAACATAAATTTAATCATAAAACTAGAAAATAGAAATGGTTAAAGGATCAAATGATAGAGAAATGTGCAAACCTTTAGCTTTGTTTCTCTCCCAGTTTTGTGAACGCATTAAAGCCTCTAGCAAATCAGGGGTCAGACGACTGCGGTGCTCACTAAGTACTCTTCCACTTCTACTGAAAGCTGACTCGGAAGCTATTGTAGTTACTGGGATGGCAAATATATCACGCGCAATAGCCCTCAAAGTTGGGTAGCGTGAATCAGCAACATTCCACCATCCCAACACATCAAAATTCTCTTGATTAGCTGGCACATACTCATCATCCAAGTAGCGGTCTAACTCTGTTCTGGATAAACTGGGTGCAGGCCTCTTTCTAGCTACTCGTGCACTGAAGATGGACATCACCTCGTTAGCTTCCATTGCAGAAATGGACACAGACTGGGCTTCTGTATTCTCTTGCTCACTCTCCATTTGATATTCAAGCATCAGGCTAGACACTAACTCACGGATCTCATGAACTTTACTCTCACAATCAATAATGGACTCGTCACCAAGGAGCATTTCAAAGCACACATGCAGCATATCAATCTTAAACCGTGGATCAAGGAGTGTAGCAATACCCATGAGGCCTTGGATATCAGACCAGTACTTGTCAAATTTTGCACTCATAGCATCTGACATAGCTTCTATAATTTCATTCCCACACTTCGACCACTTCCTTATATTCATTTTAATTTCACAGATCTTAGGAAAGTAAATATTAGCAGTCACATACTGAGTCCCAGAAAGTATTTCAGTAATGTTAGCAAACAACTTAAGCCTATCATAGACTTCTCCACAAAATTTCCAATCATCATCACTAGGAGCAAAAGTAAAGGTCTTTTCCCGCTGCCTCAAGCGATTAAATACACTCTTGTAGCGTAAAGCAACACTGAGCATAAAGTACGTAGAGTTCCATCGTGTTTTCACATCAAGGGATAATTTTTTACTTTGGTTACTTTCAGCATCTTGGCAACCTCTTGAAAATTATCTATTCTCTTAGGTGTGCTAGTCCAGAATGCAACACTATCACGGATTTTCTCAATTGATTCTTCTAACACATCCAAACCATCCTTGACTATCAGGTTAAGAATATGCGCACAAAAACGCATATGTAAAAGCTTGCCACCTAACATAAGCTTACTTGGACCTATCAGATTCTCTAATATGGGAATGCAAGCATCATTTGTTGTGGCATTATCAACAGTCAATGTAGATACCTTATCTTCCAGATACCATTTGACCAGTGCATCATGAAGTATCTCGGCAATTACACGAGCTGTATGTGGTGCTGGAACATAAATAAATCTGCATATAAAAAATGCAAAAGCTTGTTATTAGAGACCATGTTATACAACGGTGGTGCAGTTTGCATAAAAAAATAACACAAAATATATGACCAAAAATACCTCATAATATAGCTCTGAAGCTTCCAGGATTCATCAACGAAATGTGCTGTGATAGCCATGTAGCCTCTTTTCTGATGTTCAGACGTCCACATATCTGTAGTGATAGCCACCCTGCTTTTATTTTTCTCCATGTAGTTGATAGCCCTCTTCTTTTCAATTTTATAGCTATCTAAGATGTCACTCCTAATAGTATTTCTTCTCACCATCTTAAATAATGGCTGGAGTGCAGAAACTAATTTTCTAAACCCAATGTGATCAACAATTGACAGAGGATAGTCATGGAGAAGAATCATGGAACCAAGAGCCTTTCTAGCAACATCCAGGTCAAAAGTATAGTTCTCTACAGCAACTTTCCCACCTTGTACATTCGAACTATACCTCAAAGAAGTTTGCTTCTTGGTGTCCGCAAGCCTCTTGCGATATGGACATATCTTTAAATGGTCAAGGAGATGCTTCGTTCCATTTCTTGGTTCCCCTCCAAGCTTCTTTGAGCACCAGTTACACTTGGCCTTCATCATGTTCTTCACTTTTACTTTCTTAAACTCCTTCCAAACAGGAGATGTCAACTTCCTCCTAGGACGAACGACTACTTCTGCTTCATTTTCTTCCTCTTGTGCTTCATCTTCTTCGCTGTCTTCCTCTATGACAACTGAATCTGTATTCATGGGCTCAGCCTGTGATACTGGTACCTCATCAGCTTCATGTTGAGGGGATGTCAGAGTAGGAGCGGTGACTAGGCTGCTGCTTCCAGCGGTGGAATCCAATGGATCAAGGATCTACAAGATGAAAGAAGTTTAAAACATATGATTTTGTTCATCAGTATAGTATAGTACTGCTATCCCATGTTGAAAATGCTACTTATCTCCCACTACGTGGAAAGAATAAAGGGATATGCATTGATTTGCACACACTAAATTATTATCACGTTAAATGCAAGAATATATATGGTATTGAGTAATATATGTAGTTACCAATTACATAATGATCATGAGAAAATGATACTACATTTATCATAGGCATGCGTACAAATCAATTCATGTAAATAGACTGTTGTGGTAGTAAAGAAGTGTGAAAAATCATAATCAATCATTATGTGATTATGATTTCTGAAACTACTGACTAATTATTCAGTGCTAGCACGGCACAATTCAGAACTGACTCTCCCCAAAAATTAGTGGATGATGATTGATGAACAGTACTAAAATCAATCTAAAAATTTGCAAGCCAAGGGTCGACGAAAAACAACTAAATCTTAAAAATTGTGGATGACGACCAGTACTAAATCAATCTAAAATTTCAGCTTCATGACTGAATCTAAAAAGTCTGGACGCCGATCAGTACTACAAGATACTACATGTGAGACATACATGAAAAACAATCTTCCCAAATTCCAATCTCCATCGTGTATGGGCCAATCTCCATCAGCAGAAGATGTCCACACCGGAGCATGAGGGCCAATCAACTAGAAGGACGGCGGGCAGGGAGCACGGCTAGGAGTGGCTAAGGACGGCGGGGCACGGCGGCCGGCGAGGAAGGCACCTGCGCCGTCGTCGGACTCTATGGCGGGGAGTGGCTTAGGGGGACGGCACACCTGCGCCGCCGCCGCTGGCCTCTGCTAGGTCGAAGCTGTCGGCTTCTCCTATCCCCTTCTTTTTTCTAGTCGCTCGAAGAGGATAAACACGAGAGAGAGAGAGAGAGAGAGAGAGAGAGCACCGTGGAGATGGATGGCTGTAGGAGATGAGGTGATGGCCGTCCGGCTGCTGGTGCCTGGGTCGTGGCTGATGAATTTGATGCATCAGCATTACCTAGGAACCTTGAGCTACGACGTTGTGCTTCTCCTGTTGCTGCAGATCTAGGAGTAGGACGTGTTGACTTCTTCGTCATGGCGGCGACTGAGGTGAGCACGATAAGATGAGAGCTAGGGTTATTAATTTTTTAGGGTTGACTTCATCCTGTATATATAGACATATATATGGTCTTACATGTCATATGTAAAATGCGGGTCCCCGTTGGGTAGCGGGTCTGGGGACTAGCATACCATCCCCATCCCCGTTGTACCGTATGGGGAATAAATAAGTTCGGTAAATATCCCCATGGGGAAGATTTTCACCCATCCCCTGCCCTTAATGGATGAAATCCCCATGGGTTTGGCGGATATGGGGCCCCATTGCCGTCCCTAGGTTTAGCCTCTCTGATCTCGTGGTAGATCTACTCTTGTACTACCCATATCATCAATATTAATCAAGCAGGACGTAGGGTTTTACCTCCATCAAGAGGGCCCGAACCCGGGTAAAACATCATGTCCCCTGCCTCCTGTTACCATCTGCCTACACGCACAGTTCGGGACCCCCTACCCGAGATCCGCCGGTTTTGACACCAACACCCCCTCCCTTCCATTTTTGGCCTCCTCCAACCTCCCACCTTGTTTTCCGCGCCTCAATCATCAGCCGCCACCGCCCTCGTCGCTTCCCGCGCTGGCCACCTTCCTCAGCGACACTTGGCAAGTCGCCAGTGGGCGCGCCGCCTCCAACCGACCCCCTCCAGCCAATCAGAGGAGGCCACGCGCCCCCTGCCTCCCCAGCGCCGTCGCGGCCCGTGGAAGCCCGCAGCCGGCCCGCCTCGGGCAAGATCTGGACCTGAGCCGTCCCGCCGCGCGCACCGAGCACCCGCACCTCTAGCCTCCCGTGTGGGAAACCCGAGCTTCATCGCCCGCGACCTTCCGCCTTCACCCCGTCGCTCGCTGGAGACCAGGGTCGCCGGAGGCCGCGACCACCTCTTCGACCAGCAGGTCAATAGGTCCGGGCCTCTCCTCATCCTCACCCTGTTTTCCCTGGTTCCTCTCTAATCCCCGCGCCGCATTACCTACAGGACACCGCCGCCTTGGTCAACCCTCGCTGGAGCTCCACATCGACGCCGCCGTTGGCCGGATCCGGCCCGGAAACAGACAGATCCATCCATCCCCGTCGACCCCTGGCATTCCCTGCTTGCCTACACCGCTGCCTCATCGTGGACAGCTGTCGACGTCGCTGCCAAGACCTCTCTCTAGCAGCTCCTCGACCTGTTGACCTCGAGCGCCCGCCTCCAACGCCATCGTGGGCCGGAGCCTCCCAAGGCCCAGCGCACTCCTCAACCGGCCTGCCAAGCCTCTCCCCTGACTGGGTCGTGAGCCCACGAGGTGAGAAGCACCTCAAGCCTAATCCTGTTCGGCCCGATAGCTCAGATACAGCCCATATTTGTTTTTCCTGTGCGCCGCGAATTTGTCCAATTATCCCAAGTTTTACAGATTTGCAGAAAAACCCCTAAGTTCCATGCATATCATAACTCACCAATCGTGCATCTTTTGTAAAAACATTATATATGAAAAATGATTAGAATCTTGTCTAGTTTCATAATATCCAACTTTCATCCATGTTAAAAATGTTTAAAATTATGTTTGCATATATTTTTCTTAAATGCCATGTTAAAATGATTTATTTCATAACTAAATAACCGTAGCTCCAAACCTAATAAACTTTATATGTAAATGGGGTAGAATAATGCCTAGTTTAACATGGTGCACTCATCTTGCATGTTCAACAACTCTCAAATATGGTTTAGGGAAGAACAGTACCAAATCAAAATATGCACATGAGGATTTTCCGGACTTGTTGTTTGTTGTTCCGGCCTCATTTAAACTTGCCTAGTTAAGTAGTTTTATTATGCTTCACCCCTTGCCATGCTAACCAACATTTAATTTTGTTGGGTACATAAACAAGAGTGAACTAAATAAGTCATGTGGTGTTTTTTCAATATGCGACGAGTTGCATATTGAGCTCCACTTAACTTGTAGTTTTGCTTGTGCACTTTGCCATGCCATGCCTCATTAAACTAGACATGCGTCATACTTGGTTGTGCATCATGACATGATTATGTGATGGTTGTTTACCATGTTGTTTGCTTCTTTCCGGTGTTGCTTCTTCGGGTTAGTTCTGATAACATCGCATTTGTGAGGATCCGTTCGACTATGTCTGTTTATCTTCTTCATGGACTCGTTCTTCTTCCTTGCGGTATTTCAGGCAAGATGACCATACCCTCGAAATCACTTCTATCTTTGCTTGATAGTTGTCCACTCTATTGCTATGTCGCGCTACCTACCACTTGCTATATCATGCCTCCCATATTGCCATGTCAAGCCTCTAACCCACCTTTCCTACAAACCGTTGTTTGGCTAAGTTACCGCTTTGCTAAGCCCCTCTTATAGCATTGCTAGTTGCAGGTGAAGATGAAGCTGGTTCCATGTTGGAACATGGATATGTTGGGATATCACAATATCTCTTATTCAATTAATGCATCTATCTACTTGGTAAAGGGTGGAAGGCTCAGCTTATGCCTGGTGTTTTGTTCCACTCTTGCCGCCCTAGTTGTCGGCGTTCTGGGAATGGGGGTCCCCAGACTTGCCTGCCTGCGGCCCGCCGCGTGGCTAAGCCAGCAGGTCGTACAGCCCATCCTCACCAACGAAGCGCCCAAGACCCTCGTGAGGCAGACGACGCAAGACCTCCTCTAGAGCAGCCTAGCCAGGCAGGCTCACAAGGAGCGGAGATATCAAGGCAAGGCGAACCTCACGAGGTTCTCGTGATGTGAGCTGTGACAATCGACACCAGGCGGGTGCCAGCGCGCACAGCGTCCTTGTTTCCTCTTTGGTGCAAAGGGAGCAAGCGCATCCGCGGAGTACCAAGGCCTCAGGCAAAGGTTGCCATTTCAGTGCAACAAGACCAAGACTGAGGACTGCAAGATGGAGGTTACCATGGAGCCCAGAACGGCGTCACCACCAGAACTTTGTGCAGGCGAAGACTACTTTTGTCAGGATAGCTTGTACTAGCTGTCCCCCTTCAAATTAGCCCGCCATTGTTGGCTCCCTTCCCGCTCGATATTTGGGAAGAGGACCAGGGCCTCTATAAATAGGACTAGCCACCACAGTGGAGGGGGTGGAAGAAGAGGGAGGGCACAGCTAAAGAGAGAAGACCTGAGCTAAAAAGAGAGACCACCTCACACACAAGCTCACGGAGCACAAGAACGTCTCAACCTCAGGAGGCCGTTCTGCCCTTGTATTGTTCATCATCAGCCCAAGAGGCAATCCACCACCACCACACTGGAGTAGGGTATTACACCACAACGGTGGCCCGAACTAGTATAAACCTTTTGTCCTTCTGTGTTGTGAGTTCGTCGAGTTCGTCCGCGAGATCCTAGCAAGCTAGAGCGTAGATCGGTTGGAGGGAAAGACATTGTGCGCACCCCAGTGTTCGAACCTTAAGGGTTTGCCGGGACCCCATACCCCAACATTTGGCACGCCAAGTAGGGGTGTGTCGTAGCTTCCCTTCCATCAGTTCGTCGCTCCGTCGATCCGTCGTCTCCATGTCGAACGCTCGCCGCGCTAGAGCTAAGAGTCGGGCCGCCCTCGCCGCCCGCGTCGCTCAGACGGCTCCCGTCGGCGGGCCACCTCGTCATTCTCCATCCCCCGCCGCCAATGCTGCCACTGGCCCGGTGGGAAACGAGCAGCAGGCAACCTCGCAACACCCTTCGGTGCGGCAGGATGGCCGCACCGCTACTCCATCACTCACTCCTGCGGGCTCTTCGTCCCACGCACACCTCGCACCCGTGGAGGCGCGGGCCGCGCTAATCTCTGCGAAGGAGCTCCTGCGTTACTGCCCCGTCGACGACGTCTATGAAGAGTGGCTCAATCGCGTCGCCGAGCTTGTCCGCGCCGCGGGAGGCTCTCTGGCGCCGTCCCACTCTGTGCCTCCCCATCGGCAGGCCACGGGCAACGGGGCTCGTGGCGCGCCTCCACCACCTCGACCCCAAGACGGTGCCTTGGCGCCAAGGCGCGCGCCTCCGCGGCGCGATCCGCCACGCCCAGCGCCCGTGCGTGAAGAAAGGAGCTGCCAAGAAATCCCGGGGCCGCGAGAAGCTGCACCAGCGCTCCCCATGCCACCTCGTCAAGACCACGTGCTGCATGCGGTGGCGCAGCGCGAACCTCGCCAAGACCATGCTCCTCCCCCGAAGCGGGCCCCAGCAACCACGGCAGGCTGCCGCGCCTTCACCCCTGAGCTACGCAGCGTTCCCTGGCCAGGCAAGTTCAAGCTAGATCTGCGTCCTCGCTATGACGGCACTGCCGACCCCGTGGAGTTCCTGCAGCTCTATGAGTTGAGCATCAAAGTAGCCAACGACGACGAAAAAGTCATGGCGAACTGGTTTCCCATGGCTCTCAAGGATGGGGCCCGTTCCTGGCTCCTGAACCTACAGCACGGCTCGATCTCCTCCTGGGACGAGATGCGCGACCGCTTCGTCGCCAACTTCCAGGGTACTCATGACCGCCCACCGGTCGCGGGCAACCTACGCCGCATCAAGCAACAGCCAGGAGAGACCCTCCAAAAGTACATCCAGCGCTTCAACAGCACCTGCCTCAAGATCCCCAAGGTCTCGGACGAGGCCATCATCTCCGTGTTTTCTAACGGCATCCGCGATGTCAAGATGAAGGAAGAGCCGGCAATCCATGAGGAGCTTTGCACATCTCGGGAGCTATTCAACCTGGCGACCAAGTGCACAAGAGCTGAGGAGGGCGCCTCTCTCTCCTCGAGCTGCCGGCTGCAGGAGTGGAGGAAAAGAATGCCAAGGCCAAAGACGTGAAGCGCAAGGAGGTAGTAATGCTCGCAGCAGAGCCAGACACCAAGCGAGGGAGAGATCAGCTCGAGTCATCCAAGAACGGCCGCCCATTCTGCGCCTTCCACAACCTGAACACCCACAACACCAGCAACTGTCAAGAGCTCAGAGCCATTCAGTAAGGAAGGATGCTTCGGCCGACGCCCTGAGCGCAACGACCGGGGCTACGGCCGCGGAGGAGGATGCGGAGGCGGACGCTAGGATGACTGTGGCCCATGCCAGGAGTGGCGTGACTGGCCTCCTGAGGACCGCTGGCAGGACCAACCTCGCGAGGGTGCCTGGAGGGACCCGCCTCACGAGGATCGCCCCCAGGGCAACGCTGGTCTTCCCCCGTTGCTGCCGCCAAGAAGGAACGATTACCACCACCAGGACGAGGGGGTTGGGGGCTTCCAGGAGCCGCGTGCGGTCGCTTGCATCTTGGGCGGCGCTCAGGCCCCAGCCTCTCAACTCATCTTCAAACAGTTCGCTCGCGAGGTGAACGCGGCGCTCCCCAAGCTTGAGGCCACGCGCCCGCTCCGGTGGTCCCAATGCGCCATCACCTTTAGCTCGGCCGACCAGCTCAAGTGCGCAACCACCGCTGGCACACTCCCTATGCTTTGCTCCCCAGTCATCAGCAACGTGCAAGTCGCCAAGACTCTCATCGACGGTGGCGCAGGGCTCAACATCCTATCCGCCGACACATTTGACAGCCTCCAAGTGCCCTATGAGCAGCTCCAGCCAACCAAGCCTTTCTCAGGAGTGACTGATGGTTCCACCACGCCAATAGGGCAGGTCCGCCTGCCTGTCACCTTCAAGGAGCGCAAGAATTACCGCACCGAGCTCATCAACTTCGACATTGCGCTCGGATATGTATCCAACATATCTATAATTTTTGATTGCTCCATGCTATATTATCTACTGTTTTGGACATTATTGGGCTTTATTAACCGGAGGCCCAGCCTAGAATGTTGTTTTTGCCTGTTTTAGGGTTTCGAAGAAAAGGAATATCTAGCGGAGTCCAAACGGAATGAAACCTTCGGGAACGTGATTTTCTCAACGAATAAGACCAGAGACACTTGGACCCTACGTCAAGAAATAAAACAGGAGGCCACGAGGTAGGGGGCGCGCCCACCCCCACCAGGCGCGCCCTCCACCCTCGTGGGCCCCCTGTTGCTCCACCAACGTACTCCTTCCTCCTATATATATCCACGTACCCCCAAACGATCAGAACAGGAGCCAAAACCCTAATTCCACCATCGTAACTTTCTGTATCCACGGGATCCCATCTTGGGGCTGGTTCCGGAGCTCCGCCGGAGGGGGCATCGATCATGGAGGCTTCTACATCAACACCATAGCCCCTCCGATGAAGTGTGAGTAGTTTACCTCAGACCTACGGGTCCATAGTTAGTAGCTAGATGGCTTCTTCTCTCTTTTTGGATCTCAATACAATGTTCTCCCCCTCTCTTGTGGAGATCTATTCGATGTAATCTTCTTTTTGTGGTGTGTTTGTTGAGACCGATGAATTGTGGGTTTATGATCAAGTCTATCTATGAATAATATTTGAATCTTCTCTCAATTCTTTTATGTATGATTGGTTATCTTTGCAAGTCTCTTCGAATTATCAGTTTGGTTTGGCCTACTAGATTGATCTTTCTTGCAATGGGAGAAGTGCTTAGCTTTGGGTTCAATCTTGTAGTGTCCTTTCCCGGTGACAGTAAGGGCAGCAAGGCACGTATTGTATTGTTCCCATCGAGGATAACAAGATGGGGTTTTCTTCATATTGCATGAGTCTATCCCTCTACATCATGTCATCTTGCTTAAGGCGTTACTCTGTTTTTAACTTAATACTCTAGATGCATGCTGGATAGCGGTCGATGAGTGGAGTAATAGTAGTAGATTGTCAGGACCCCGACTCAATGCCACATCGATCTAGCATGTAACACCTCATATCACTTTGCGGCCTCACGCACGGTATTCCCATGGTGTCGCCTTACCTTAGCCCGGGACCGTTTGCGCCTTTTGGCACACGTATATGACAGTGTCGCTAGCATCCATATGATAAGGAGCCCGGGCTGACATGACTAGTCGTAAACCCAAAGTGGCACAGACTTACAGGGACAGGCATCCATGACCCAGCATCGAACGTGTCGGTCATCAGTGAGTGAATCCAGGCTGTAGCACTTGGCTAGCAGGACTCCGGTGAACCGGGCTGTAGCGGGCTAACAGGACTCCAGTATTCATCGCGTGACATTTCCCCGAAGGGACAGACACAGGAACGAAGAAGGACACATGCCGGCCAGCCTAAGTGTTCTGGAGCAGTAGCAAGCTACCATGGCTCGGTGGAAACACTAGGAGACATTTCTCGGTAAGAGAGGCTACTAAAGATAAACAACTAGATGGTCAGATCCCACACATACCAAGCATTTCAATAACATACACACAATATGCTCGATATGTGCAAATACAACATGGCATCACAACATGACTCTACGACTCAAGTATTTATTCAATAGGCTCCGAGGAGCGAGATATTACAAACAGGGGTCTCACGACCCAACATTCAGAGCATACAAAACAAAGCACAAGCGGAAGCTATCATATCTGAGTACAGACATCTATAAATGAAAAAGGCTGAGAAGCCTGACTATCTACCAAATCCTGCCGAGGCACAAGATCGTAGCTGAGGTAACAAGCTAAACGTCGAAGACCACGCGGAAATACTAGTGAGACTGAAGTCTCTCTGCAAAAACATAAAATAGGCAAACGTGAGTACAAATGTACCCAGCAAGACTTACATCAGAACTATCTATATATGCATCATTATTAACAAAGGGATGGTGGGGTTTAACTGCAGCAAGCCAGCTTTGACTCGGTGGCTATCCTGAACTACGACTGCAAGTAACTCTTTTGAGGTGGCGCACACGAGTCCACATATTCACCATATCAATACACCACTATGGATCCGCTCCCGTCTCCCTACGAGAACGCCATCCATAGCACTCACGCTTATCTTGCGTATTTTAGGGTATCCACTTCCACTTGTCTATGAACTGATATAAGCAACCCAGAAGTCCTTTTCCGTGGACACGGCTATTCGAATAGATGATGTTAACCCTGCGGGGGTGTACTTCTTCACACACGCTCTCACCACTTACCGCCGTTTACACGACATGTACTCGGCAACCTTCAAGCGGAAGCCCAACGTGGGTGTCGGCCACGGCCTGCCTAAACACTCAAGTCTCTAGTCCAGGTTTATCGCCTATTCGGGTTCCATCCATGAGGAGATCCGGCCGGAGTTTCGCTCACAGCCCCAAACGATGTGAACAGGGTTCCCGAGACACCAAACGGGCGCCCGGTACACCGTGCCACGTGCCTACCGCATCACAGCCCACCCCTACGGTCAGCACTGCCCACGGCCTCCAGCATACTACAAACACCAGAAACTACTTGCAACTCCTGGACAGAGGACAAGGGTGATCAAGAAGCCGAGAGGGTCCATTGGTTTCGGGCCCAATGCGTGGTAGCAGCTGAATCATGGATCACAAACACAGAACTCAGTTCCTGAGGACGGCTGCAATGAGACAACCCACCATGTACTCCTACATGGCCTCTCACCGCTACCTTTACCAAAACGTGTTCACACACTTAGCTCACACACAGTAGGACATGTTCACACGCCTCTGATTCATCCCCGATGAATCAGACCTGACTCAACTCTAAGTAGTAGCAGGCATGACAAACAAGCATGAATGAGTAGGCACATCAGGGCTCAAACAACTCCTACTCATGCTAGTGGGTTTCATCTATTTACTGTGGCAATGACAGGTCATGCAAAGGATAAAGGGTTCAGCTACCGCAGCAAGTATCAAATATGTCGTTGTTGTCCTAATGCAGTAAAAGAGAGCAGGAGCGAGAGAGTGGGATTTTATCGGAATGAACAAGGGGGTTTTGCTTGCCTGGCACTTCTGAAGATAACATTGAGTCTTCATCAGTGTCAACGATCACATCATCGGTATCGCGTCTATCGAGAGGGGACAAATACCGGCAACACAGAAAGGAACACAATCAATGCAATGCACAATATGATGCATGCTCATGACATGGCAATATGAATGTGTTTTGAGCTAATGCAACTAGCAACAGATTAAATGAAGTTGGTTTGAATATAATATTCAAATTCAAACTCCATATGTGATTATTCAAATGCCATTTAATTGATTTGTGCTAAACAGCAGCTATAAGTTGTTCTGACATGCATGAAAATGGTACAGATGGATTCCTTGAATTTTTCTGATAATTTTTCATATATAATTTATTTAATTTGGAGTTACGGTTAATTTTCTATGAATTTTAGAAGTTTTAGGCATTTTCTGGAATTTCCTGAATAATATTAAATCCAGAAATGATTATGGCGTCAGCACCACGTCACAGTGACGTCAGCAGGGTCAACTGGGCGCCCCAGGTCAAACCTGACGTGTGGGGCTACACGTCAGTGACACAGGAGCTAATCCCGGTCAAACCCAGCGCTGACTGGGGTTTGACCAGGGGTGGGGCCCACTGTCAGTGGCTGTGGGTTTAATTAGTGGGGCCATTAACACTAATTAAGCGTGCCCCGTCGGCAGTCGCCGGAGTATCGCCGGCGGCGACCATTCCGCACGGCGGCGCGGCTCGGATTTGAGCTAGGGGCGATGGTTTGGCGCGCGGTTTGGCTCATTAGAACGTCCGCGACGCGGCGCGTCCAGCGGTGGCTGTGGCCGCGGCTGGGGTGACCGGTAGCGGCAACTACGGCGAGAAAGGCGGCGACCGGAGCTCGGGCATCGCCTAAGACGATGCTATGGTGCGGCTACGGACGAACCGATGGGAGTTTTCGGCTCCTGGGAACATCTCGAGCCCGAGGGCGTGCTCAGACGCGAGCTAAGACACCTGTGGCCACGGCGGTGCCATGGCCGGCGGCGAGGAACGCTCGGCAAGGTGGTTAGGGCGGCTAGAGTACGGGAATGAGTGCGAGGAGGAGGGGGAATGGAAGAGTAGCTCACAGCGGATCTGGTGGAGGCAACGGCGAGGCCGGGGAGGGGCTGGAGCTCGCGAATCCTCGAAAGTTCGCCGGCGGCCGAAGGTTGGGGGCGAGCTTGAGGGCGACGCTGCAGGGCTTCTGGAGGGCCGTGGATCGGTGGGGACGAAGAGGGGGTCGGGGCGGAGCTTCCTGGGGCGTCGGTGAGGCGTGGGGTGGCCGGTAGCCATGGTGGATCTCGTCGGTGGCGGCAGCTCCGTTCGGGTGAGGAGAACAGAGGAGGGGGAGAGTGTTCCGGGGAGAGGATGAGGACGCGGGAGAGTGAGGAAGAGAGGCAGGGAGGTGTGTGGCGTCTCCGGGCGTCCAGGAGGAAGCAGGAGGTGGCCGAGGCCTCTCGGGCGCACGCCACGCCTCGCCTCTGTCCTTCTGGCGAGGGAGGAAGACGACAGGGGAGGGGGTGGAGATGGGCTGGGCCGGCTGGGCCGGTTGGTGGCGCCAGGTAGGCTGCGGGTAAGTGGCCCAGGTAGGTTCCCTCTCTCTCCTGTTTTATTGTTCTGTTTGTTTTATTTTTATTTAATCTTTTGCCACTGTTTTGAATTTAAAATAATTCAAACAATGCCAAAAGCTCCTCTGAATATTTTTATTTTGCTATATGGACTTTTCCAAAAGCTCATAAAATATTTCAGGGGTATTTGAAATTATATTCTAGTTATATGAATATAATTCAAATTCAAATAGCTAATGATTTAAATTCAAAGTCCCAAAAATAAATCCTTAAAAATGTTCAATATTTTGGTTGGGACCAGAACCCTTACCAAAAATTATCAAACATTTAAGAAGAGCATTTTGGAGCAATGAATGAGATTTGAAGGGTTTTTGCCCTTCTTTTATTTAAGTTTTTGAGGCTTCCAAAATTCCTCAGTTCAGGTTTCAAAAATTTAAACATGATGCTCAGATGGAAGCAGGCATAGGACAGGCCAGAACTAGGGATGTGACAACTCACCCCCACTAAACAAGAATCTCGACCCGAGATTCAAGGGTAGGGTAAGACGAAGGGAAAACGCAAACTAGTATAATCTTCATGATCCAGGGTGCACTTCAAATGAACGTTGATTTGAACACCATCATTGTCTTGAAGTCCTGCTCTGAGAAATCCTGTCAACATGACATGGAGGGAAGAAGGAGACTCTAGAAGGGTCGATCTTCTCGAAGATCGAACAACTCACGGAATGAGACATAGGACCATCTCTCGGGTTGAGACACGAGATACACAACAAGAGGGGTGGAAAGAAACGGATGACGAAGGTTCACTAGGTAGACAACAATTTCACGCTTAAGAAGGTGGTAAACGATTGTCAACGTAGCGAGGAGTTGAGTTGCCATGATACCATAACGATACACCTTGGGGAAGGTGACTCGTAGAGATATCCCCTTAAGTGGCAAAAAGAATTACTTTTGATTCAGAGATCATTGAAACTCTTTAAACCATCCTAAGACAATTCTCGAGCGATCGTTTGGAGGGGGTCGGTAGAATGGCATACTCAAACTTGGATGATGTGGATTACCTTGTTGAAGACAACGTAATGGATGAATTTGCTTATCACCGGAAATGGAAGAGACCCATGGTAGAATGACACATTGGCGGTGCAAGCTAGGAACAAAATGCAAATGCTGGGAATGATTCTGGTAACTGGGGAAGAACCTAACAATAGAGAGTGAATTCACTGTTTGAATAGGTCATAGCATTGCCGAGGAAACTGAGAGCAAACCCAGTTAGTGCCGATGATAACACGTAGCGCTTGTGCGTGCTCTCAAGAACTTGAGCATTTCCATATTCATCAGGGTTTTACCAATATCCGTGTCAAGGATCCTGGCAACACAACTTGCTACCACGATGAATGATGATGGATGATGCAGATGCAAAGGAAGATAACACTTCTCAGATTTCATCTTAGTGAGGCCAAGGAAATAAAATCTGGATGATCGACCGAGAGACATTTAGCACTCCGCTTCTAATGTTCTCCTTGATGTGCTAGTGTAACCCATTCATAGATATGGTTTGATATCTAGAACATCAAGTAAAAGGTCGGACTTCGGGAATACAAAAATCCATAGGGGCAACTAGGGAGTAAACCCTACGAAATCCCTATGGGGAGGTGGCCAACTTCATCAATCAAGATATTATAATAACAGGTTTTCCGGCTGGGTGTGTTGGCCACGACATCCACTTTACCGGTTATCGCGCGACCAATATTATAATTCTTGGGAAATATTCCAACCATCATATCTGCCTGAGATTCAGATCTGGTTGGTGTCAGGATATTCCAGACTCATCGAGTCTAGGAAGAAAAACGGAAGTTTGCAACACAATTCGACGAGATAACGTTGCGAGATTCTCGGGAAATGAACTACGATAGCAAAATCCAAAACATGAGCTGGTTCTGCTACAAACATGTGAACACGTTGTCCAAGACAAGCATGACCACAAAGTAGTCTTATAATAAAACACTACCGAGTTCAGGAGGGGGAACCATCAACAAGGGTATCGAAGTCCTTACATAATTCCGGATTAGCTCTTATGAAGGAACTCCTTCTCCTTGAACAAATCAATCAATGGCTTGGTGTGCTAGGGGTACATATAGATTGAAGGTTGCAAGTCTTCAAACCACAGAATTCTTCGCACGTGTGCATGACTGATTTGGGATCATTCCAAAGGAAACAACATTGACTTTCTCGAATCCACGGCGGCAACTTGCATCAGATGCACATGAATTAAAGGAAGTCACTACCTTTATCCAAACATATGCTTCATGAGCTAGCATGAACAAATGCTTTCAAAAGTTTCCAACACTAGCTTAATGTTCAACAAAATCATGAAGGAGATAAGGATGTTGTCAATGGGCTCAACAACAATTCATCTAGGTTTCCTTTTAAAAGGAATTCCATAGTTAAGTGAACACGGTGATAGTATTGGTCAGACCAAAGATGTAATGGTGTATGCTCGAGGGATCAACCACGAATAAGACAACATTACGAGCATCGTTGGTACTGGTTTGACTTGACGATGGCCCACACTCAAATCAAAGGATTGATAAAACAATAGGTCCAGCAACTGATCACAGGGACCAATCGATGAAGATATCATCTTTCTTCAACACACACTACACAAGAATATCCCTTTGGAACGAACTAAGTCAGGCAAGCTTTTATCTTCCAACTCTCCAAGTTGTTGTCTAGCTTAACCAACTAGCTCAGGGATATCTAACACCGATTCTTGGAGAGAAGGTGGTTCACAAGAAACCAACTTGATCACGAGCTCAACATAACAGTCAGGGAACAACCTGGTAATACTTCCGAGAAGATATTCGGAAAATCACGAACCACCGGTATGTTACTAAGCTCGAGAACAATCTCGCTTTTGAGGGCAAGACGATATGATCAAATGAGTGAGGACTTGACAAGATCCTAACTCATCAATCGAAGGGTGCACCGAAATAAGGACTAGGTAGCACGATCAGTCTTAGAAGGATGATTCAAAAACCAACACGCTAAGAATGAAATTATTACCCTTTAACTACCAAGCAACGAGGTTGCTGGGAGTATTGATTTCACACATCACAATTCATTTGTCGGTATTCCGGTTGCATCAACACGAGGGCCGAGGAATGACTAATGATGGTGAGAAGTATCACTACGTCAAAATTCATGAGAGTTGGTGCAGTTCTCATGACAATTCTGACATAAGGGGGGTAATACTCCAAGGTAGAACAGAACCAAAAGCTGGATTGGCATTTGATCTGCGGAATACAACTACTTTGACCCAATCCTAGATATGGATGAGGTACTGGAGTTTGTTTCTCCAAGTCATTCAGGACAGAATGGCTTGACGGACCACAAGGGTAATAGGCATCGATAAACGAATGCATGCATACCCTTGATATCAATTGATAGACGAAGGTCAGTAGACAACTAAAGAGGGACAACTCAAAGGAACATATAATTTTCTGAGTTGTGGATGCATGGATTAGCATGTCGAACGAAGTTCAACATATTTCTTCCGGATAACCCATGCAGAAAGGTAGAACTGGCAGAGCCACAATATATAATGGAGAACTCATCAAGAATAATCCTGCTGTGATATTTCAGTTCAACGAGGAACTTCTGCCATAGGTAGTTCATGGTATTTGGAAGAAGAATATACCACAGACTTCAAGGACTATCGCAAAGGTTACTAATGTCCTAAAGGCACTAGCAATTACTATCAACATGAAGTAGGTAGAGTGAATCTCGGGTTCAAGAACCCAGGAACAGAATACCTATTACTAAGTAGCATCACGGGATGCTTTCGAGAATGATGGCCAGAATCATCACACTGGGAACACAAATCATGGCTAAATTACTAGATGATCCCCTAAGACACCTAGGGTCATAATAATATCTCCAACATATATGTCAAGGTAACGAAGTACCTCAACTCACTGATTAGTGTGGTTAATCTGGCCCATGGGAACATTGAAACGGGAAGAAAGGATTTGCAATTGCATCAGACTACTTAGAAACCTGGGATGACTCAGACAGCATAACGGCTGTAAATGCTCAGAAAAGATTTGAGACATTCACAAAAATGGTGGCATAACCACTCAGAAGCACAATATCAAGGTTTCGAGATCAACAATTAACATACGGAAGTAGTAGGAACTGAACTGAGACTTAAATCCAACAATCTTATAAGTCCACTGATTAGTAACACGTGATCCTAATAGAAAGAAGAGATAGCCTAGTTCTTAATCCCCGTAGAAGAGAAGATGATGACTCAGATCAGAAGGCCATGAGGTATAAGGAGTAAAAAGAGCCTTACGTTCCATCCCACAATCAATTCCCTCATATAACTAAAGAATTTCTAGACTCAACTTCGACCAGTTTGGCTTGGTAATCCTACAGGCAGTCAAGCTCTGATACCAACACTGTCAGGACCCCGACTCAATGCCACATCGATCTAGCATGTAACACCTCATATCACTTTGCGGCCTCACGCACGGTATTCCCATGGTGTCGCCTTACCTTAGCCCGGGACCGTTTGTGCCTTTTGGCACACGTATATGACAGTGTCGCTAGCATCCATATGATAAGGAGCCTGGGCTGACATGACTAGTCGTAAACCCAAAGTGGCACAGACTTACAGGGACAGGCATCCATGACCCAGCATCGAACGTGTCGGTCATCAGCGAGTGAATCCAGGCTGTAGCACTGGGCTAGCAGGACTCCGGTGAACCGGGCTGTAGCGGGCTAACAGGACTCCAGTATTCATCGCGTGACATTTCCCCGAAGGGACAGACACAGGAACGAAGAAGGACACATGCCGGCCAGCCTAAGTGTTCCGGAGCAGTAGCAAGCTACCATGGCTCGGTGGAAACACTAGGAGACATTTCCCGGTAAGAGAGGCTACTAAAGATAAACAACTAGATGGTCAGATCCCACACATACCAAGCATTTCAATAACATACACACAATATGCTCGATATGTGCAAATACAACATGGCATCACAACATGACTCTACGACTCAAGTATTTATTCAATAGGCTCCGAGGAGCGAGATATTACAAACAGGGGTCTCACGACCCAACATTCAGAGCATACAAAACAAAGCACAAGCGGAAGCTATCATATCTGAGTACAGACATCTATAAATGAAAAAGGCTGAGAAGCCTGACTATCTACCAAATCCTGCCGAGGCACAAGATCGTAGCTGAGGTAACAAGCTAAACATCGAAGACCACGCGGAAATACTAGTGAGACTGAAGTCTCTCTGCAAAAACATAAAATAGGCAAACGTGAGTACAAATGTACCCAGCAAGACTTACATCAGAACTATCTATATATGCATCATTATCAACAAAGGGATGGTGGGGTTTAACTGCAGCAAGCCAGCTTTGACTCGGTGGCTATCCTGAACTACGACTGCAAGTAACTCTTTTGAGGTGGCGCACACGAGTCCACATATTCACCATATCAATACACCACTATGGATCCGCTCCCGTCTCCCTACGAGAACGCCATCCATAGCACTCACGCTTATCTTGCGTATTTTAGGGTATCCACTTCCACTTGTCTATGAACTGATATAAGCAACCCAGAAGTCCTTTTCCGTGGACACGGCTATTCGAATAGATGATGTTAACCCTGCAGGGGTGTACTTCTTCACACACGCTCTCACCACTTACCGCCGTTTACACGACATGTACTCGGCAACCTTCAAGCGGAAGCCCAACGTGGGTGTCGGCCACGGCCTGCCTAAACACTCAAGTCTCTAGTCCAGGTTTATCGCCTATTCGGGTTCCATCCATGAGGAGATCCGGCCGGAGTTTCGCTCACAGCCCCAAACGATGTGAACAGGGTTCCCGAGACACCAAACGGGCTCCCGGTACACCGTGCCACGTGCCTACCGCATCACAGCCCACCCCTACGGTCAGCGCTGCCCACGGCCTCCAGCATACTACAAACACCAGAAACTACTTGCAACTCCTGGACAGAGGACAAGGGTGATCAAGAAGCCGAGAGGGTCCATTGGTTTCGGGCCCAATGCGTGGTAGCAGCTGAATCATGGATCACAAACACAGAACTCAGTTCCTGAGGACGGCTGCAATGAGACAACCCACCATGTACTCCTACATGGCCTCTCACCGCTACCTTTACCAAAACGTGTTCACACACTTAGCTCACACACAGTAGGACATGTTCACACGCCTCTGATTCATCCCCGATGAATCAGACCTGACTCAATTCTAAGTAGTAGCAGGCATGACAAACAAGCATGAATGAGTAGGAACATCAGGGCTCAAACAACTCCTACTCATGCTAGTGGGTTTCATCTATTTACTGTGGCAATGACAGGTCATGCAAAGGATAAAGGGTTCAGCTACCGCAGCAAGTATCAAATATGTCGTTGTTGTCCTAATGCAGTAAAAGAGAGCAGGAGCGAGAGAGTGGGATTTTATCGGAATGAACAAGGGGGTTTTGCTTGCCTGGCACTTCTGAAGATAACATTGAGTCTTCATCAGTGTCAACGATCACATCATCGGTATCGCGTCTATCGAGAGGGGACAAATACCGGCAACACAGAAAGGAACACAATCAATGCAATGCACAATATGATGCATGCTCATGACATGGCAATATGAATGTGTTTTGAGCTAATGCAACTAGCAACAGATTAAATGAAGTTGGTTTGAATATAATATTCAAATTCAAACTCCATATGTGATTATTCAAATGCCATTTAATTGATTTGTGCTAAACAGCAGCTATAAGTTGTTCTGACATGCATGAAAATGGTACAGATGGATTCCTTGAATTTTTCTGATAATTTTTCATATATAATTTATTTAATTTGGAGTTACGGTTAATTTTCTATGAATTTTAGAAGTTTTAGGCATTTTCTGGAATTTCCTGAATAATATTAAATCCAGAAATGATTATGGCGTCAGCACCACGTCACAGTGACGTCAGCAGGGTCAACTGGGCGCCCCAGGTCAAACCTGACGTGTGGGGCCACACGTCAGTGACACAGGAGCTAATCCCGGTCAAACCCAGCGCTGACTGGGGTTTGACCAGGGGTGGGGCCCACTGTCAGTGGCTGTGGGTTTAATTAGTGGGGCCATTAACACTAATTAAGCATGCCCCGTCGGCAGTCGCCAGAGTATCGCCGGCGGCGACCATTCCGCACGGCAGCGCGGCTCGGATTTGAGCTAGGGGCGATGGTTTGGCGCGCGGTTTGGCTCATTAGAACGTCCGCGACGCGGCGCGTCCAGCGGTGGCTGTGGCCGCGGCTGGGGTGACCGGTAGCGGCAACTACGGCGAGAAAGGCGGCGACCGGAGCTCGGGCATCGCCTAAGACGATGCTATGGTGCGGCTACGGACGAACCGATGGGAGTTTTCGGCTCCTGGGAACATCTCGAGCCCGAGGGCGTGCTCAGACGCGAGCTAAGACACTTGTGGCCACGGCGGTGCCATGGCCGGCGGCGAGGAACGCTCGGCAAGGTGGTTAGGGCGGCTAGAGTACGGGAACGAGTGCGAGGAGGAGGGGGAATGGAAGAGTAGCTCACAGCGGATCTGGTGGAGGCAACGGCGAGGCCGGGGAGGGGCTGGAGCTCGCGAATCCTCGAAAGTTCGCCGGCGGCCGAAGGTTGGGGGCGAGCTTGAGGGCGACGCTGCAGGGCTTCCGGAGGTCCGTGGATCGGTGGGGAGGAAGAGGGGGTCGGGGCGGAGCTTCCTGGGGCGTCGGTGAGGCGTGGGGTGGCCGGTAGCCATGGTGGCTCTCGTCGGTGGCGGCGGCTCCGTTCGGGTGAGGAGAACAGAGGAGGGGGAGAGTGTTTCGGGGAGAGGATGAGGACGCGGGAGAGTGAGGAAGAGAGGCAGGGAGGTGCGTGGCGTCTCCGGGCGTCGAGGAGGAAGCAGGAGGTGGCCGAGGCCTCTCGGGCGCGCGCCACGCCTCGCCTCTGTCCTTCTGGCGAGGGAGGAAGACGACAGGGGAGGGGGTGGAGATGGGCTGGGCCGGCTGGGCCGGTTGGTGGCGCCAGGTAGGCTGCGGGTAAGTGGCCCAGGTAGGTTTCCTCTCTCTCCTGTTTTATTGTTCTGTTTGTTTTATTTTTATTTAATCTTTTGCCACTGTTTTGAATTTAAAATAATTCAAACAATGCCAAAAGCTCCTCTGAATATTTTTATTTTGCTATATGGACTTTTCCAAAAGCTCATAAAATATTTCAGGGGTATTTGAAATTATATTCTAGTTATATGAATATAATTCAAATTCAAATAGCTAATGATTTAAATTCAAAGTCCCAAAAATAAATCCTTAAAAATGTTCAATATTTTGGTTGGGACCAGAACCCTTACCAAAAATTATCAAACATTTAAGAAGAGCATTTTGGAGCAATGAATGAGATTTGAAGGGTTTTTGCCCTTCTTTTATTTAAGTTTTTGAGGCTTCCAAAATTCCTCAGTTCAGGTTTCAAAAATTTAAACATGATGCTCAGATGGAAGCAGGCATAGGACAGGCCAGAACTAGGGATGTGACATAGATGCAGGCAGAAGTCGGTCTACTTTTCTCAGACGTGATGCCTATACACATGATCATACCTAGATATTCTCATAACTATGCTCAATTCTGTCAATTGCTCAACAGTAATTTGTTCACCCACCGTAGAATACTTATGCTCTCGAGAGAAGCCACTAGTGAAACCTATGGCCACCGGGTCTATCTTTATCATATCAATCTCCTACTACTTAGTTATTTACTTTGCTATTTACTTTGCCTTTATTTTACTTTGTATCTTTATCATAAAAATACCAAAAATATTATCTTATCATATCTATCAGATCTCACTCTCGTAAGTGGCCCTATAGGGATTGACAACCCCTATTTGTGTTGGTTGCGAGGATTTATTTGTTTTGTGCAGGTGCGAGGGACTCGCGCGTAGCCTCATACTGGATTGATACCTTGGTTCTCAAAACTGAGGGAAATACTTACGCTACTTTGCTGCATCATCCCTTCCTCTTCGGGGAAAACCAACGCAGTGCTAAAAGAGGTAGCAAGAAGGAATTCTGGCGTTGTTGCCGAGGAGGTCTCTTCAAATGTCAACATACCAAGCACCCATCACATACCCTTATCTCCCGCATTACATTGTTTGCCATTTGTCTCTCGTTTTCCTCTCCCCCACTTCACCCTTGCCGTTTTATTTGCCCTCTCTCTCTCTCTCTCTCTATCCTCCCTCTATTTACCTCTTTTTGTCCGCTTGCTTTTTGTTTGCTTGTGTGTTAGTTTGCTTGCTTGTCATGATGTCTCTACCTAAATTTGGTGACCTTCACCTTAAAAGGTTAGAAGAAATCGAAAATAATGTTAGGAGTTTCATGGTTTTGCAATTTGAACATAATAGTTTCTCCAGAAACGAGCTTAAAGAACAGAAAAGTTTTATGAGTTTTATGAATAAAGAGCTGGATGATATGTCTAAAGAATTCGATGGTTTAAGATCCCAACTTGCTCATCTTGAGAAATTAACTGCTGAAATTTCGGATAAGCAGGCTACCCTAGTTAATAAGATGGCCGCTAAACCGAGTTGCTATGAAAATAATGATGAAGATCTAAAAGTTATTGATGTGTCCCCTATTAAATCTTTGTTTTGCAATATGAATCTTGATAATGATGGGACTGAATATGATCCACCCTTACCTAGAAGGCATTCCAAGAATTCTGAATCTTTTGATCTTGATGCTAAATTTGATAAAAGTGGGATTGAAGAAATTAAAACCCTAGATGTTGCTAAACCCACTATTATGGATTTCAAGGAATTTAACTATGGAAATTGCTCTTTGATTGATTGTATTTCCTTGTTGCAATCCGTGCTAAATTCTCCTCACGCTTATAGTCAAAATAAAGCGTTTACTAAACATATCGTTTATGCCTTGATGCAATCTTATGAACAAAAACTTGAATTGGAATTTTCTATCCCTGGAAAACTTTATGATGAGTGGGGACCAACTATTAAAATTAAAATTAAAGATCATGAATGTTATGCTTTATGTGATTTGGGTGCTAGTGTTTCCACGATTCCAAAGACTTTGTGTGATTTGTTAGGTTTCCGTGATTTTCATGATTGCTCTCTAAACTTGCACCTTGCGGATTCCACTATTAAGAAACCTATGGGAAGAATTATGATGTTCTTATTCTTGCAAATAGGAATTATGTGCCTGTAGATTTTATTGTTCTTAACATAGATTGCAATCCCTCATGTCCTATTATTCTTGGTAGACCTTTCCTTAGAACGATTGGTGCAATTATTGATATGAACGAAGGAAATATTAGATTTAAACTTCCATTAAGCAAAGGCATGGAACACTTTCCTAGAAAGAAAATTAAATTACCTTATGAATCTATTATGAGAGCCACTTATGGATTGCCTACCAAAGATGGCAATACCTAGATCTATTTTTGCTTGTTATGCCTAGCTAGGGGCGTTAAACGATAGCGCTTGTTGGGAGACAACCCAATTTTATTTTTATTCCTTGATTTTTGCTCCTGTTTAGTAATAAATAAATTATCTAGCCTATGTTTTGGTTGTGCTTTTTGTGTTTAATTAGTGTTTGTGCCAAGTAGAACCGTTGGGAAGACTTGGGGAAAGTCTTGTAGAACTTGCTGTAAAAAACAGAAACTTTAGCGCTCATGACAACTACTGTCATTTTTATTTGGAAACTGTTATTTAGTTAATTATTTTTTAAGATGATTAATATATAAATTCCTCACGTCCAGCAATTTATTTTAGAATTTTTGGAGTTCCAGATCTTGCGCTAGCTACAGATTACTACATACTTTTCTGTTTTTGACAGATTCTGTTTTTCGTGTGTTGTTTGCTTATTTTGATGAATCTATGGCTAGTAAAATAGTTTATAAACCATAGAGAAGTTGGAATACAGTAGGTATAACACCCATATAAATAAAGAATGAGTTCATTACAGTACCTTGAAGTGGTCTTTTGTTTTCTTTCACTAACGGAGCTCACGAGTTTTTCTACTTTAAGTTTTGTGTTGTGAAGTTTTCAAGTTTTGGGTAAAGATTTGATGGATTATGGAACAAGGAGTTGCAAGAGCCTAAGCTTGGGAATTACCATAGCACCCCCAAGATAATCTAAGGACACCTAAAAGCCAAAGCTTGGGGATGCCCTGGAAGGCATCCCCTCTTTCTTCTACTTCTATCGGTAACTTTACTTGGAACTATATTTTTATTCGCCACATGATATGTGTTTTGCTTGGAGCGTCTTGTATTATTTGAGTCTTTGCTTGTTAGTTTACCACAATCATCCTTTCTGTACACACCTTTTGAGAGAGCCATACATGATTTGGAATTTGCTAGAATACTCTATGTGCTTCGCTTATATCTTTTGAGTTATATAATTTTGCTCTAGTGCTTCACTTATATCTTTTAGAGCACGGTGGTGGATTTGTTTTATAGAAACTATTGATCTCTCATGCTTCAATTAGATTATTTTGAGAGTCTTAATAGCATGGTAATTTGCTTAAAATCCTAATATGCTTGGTATGCAAGATTAATAATAAAATTTTCTTATGAGTGTGTTGAATACTAAGAGAAGTTTGATGCTTGATGATTGTTTTGAGACATGGAGGTAATAATATCAAAGTTGTGCTAGTTGAGTAGTTGTGAAATTGAGAAATACTTGTGTTGAGGTTTGCAAGTCCCGTAGCATGCATGTATGGTAAACATTATACAACAATTTTGAAACATGAGGTGTTATTTGATTGTCTTCCTTATGAGTGGCGGTCGAGGACGAGCGATGGTCTTTTCCTACCAATCCATCCCCCTAGGAGCATGCGCGTAGTACCGAGGTTTTTGATGACTTGTAGATTTTTGCAATAAGTATGTGAGTTCTTTATGACTAATGTCGAGTCCATGGATTATACGCACTCTCACCCTTCCATCCTTGCTAGCCTCTTCGGTACCGTGCATTGCCCTTTCTCACATTGTGCGTTGGCGCAAACTTCGCCGGTGCATCCAAACCCCGTGATATGATACGCTATTTCACACATAAACCTCCTTATATCTTCCTCAAAACAGCCACCATACCTACCTATTATGGCATTTCCATAGCCATTCCGAGATATATTGCCATGCAACTTTCCATCATTCCGTTCATCATGACATATTCATCATTGTCATATTGCTTAGCATGGTCATGTAGTTGACATAGTATTTGTGGCAAAGCCACCGTTCATAATTCTTTCATACATGTCACTCTTGGTCCATTGCATATCCCGGTAGACCGCTAGAGGCATTCATATAGAGTCATCTTTTGTTCAAGTATCGAGTTGTAATCATTGAGTTGTAAATAAATAGAAGTGTGATGATCATAATTTTCTAGAGCATTGTCCCAAGTGAGGAATATAAAAAAAAGAGAAAGGCCATAAAAAAGAGAAGGCCCAAAAAAGAAGAGAAAGGCCATAAAAAAGAGAAAAGGCCCAAAAAAAAGAAAAAAATGAGAGAAAAAGAGCGAAGGGACAATGTTAGTATCCTTTGCCACACTTGTGCTTCAAAGTAGCACCATGATCTTCATAGTATAGAGTCTCTCATGTTATCACTTTCATATACTAGTGGGAATTTTTCATTATAGAACTTGGCTTGTATATTCCAACAATGGGCCTCCTCAAGTGCCCTAGGTCTTCGTGAGCAAGCAAGTTGGATGCACACCCACTAGTTTCTTTTGTTGAGCTTTCATACATTTATAGATCTAGTGCATCCGTTGCATGGCAATCCCTACTCCTTGCATTAACATCAATCGGTGGGCATCTCCATAGCCCATTGATTAGCCTTGTTGATGTGATACTTCCTCCTTTTTTGTCTTCTCCACATAACCCCCCTCATTATATTATATTCCATCTATAGTGCTATGTCCATGGCTCACGCTCATATATTGCGTGAAAGTTTATAGGTTTGAGATTACTAAAGTATGAAACAATTGCTTGGCTTGTCATCGTGGTTGTGCATGATGATAGCATTCTTGTGTGATGAAAATGAAACATGACTAAACCATATGATTTTCTAGGGATATCTTTCTTTAGACATGTTATTTTGAGAAGACATAATTGCTTAGTTAGTATGCTTGAAGTATTATTATTTTTATGTCAATATGAACTTTTGTCTTGAATCTTTTGAATCTGAATATTCATACCACAATTAAGAAGAATTACATTAAAGTTATGCCAAGTAGCACTCCACATCAAAAATTCTGTTTTTATCATTTACCTACTCGAGGACGAGCAGGAATTAAGCTTGGGGATGCTTGATACGTCTCCAACGTATCTACAATTTTTTATTGCTCCATGCTAGATTATCTACTGTTTTGGACATTATTGGGCTTTATTATCCACTTTTATATTACTTTTGGGACTAACCTATTAACTGGAGGCCCAACCCAGAATTGTTGTTTTTGCCTGTTTTAGGGTTTCGAAGAAAAGGAATATCAAACGGAGTCCAAACGGAATGAAACCTTCGGGAACGTGATTTTCTCAACGAATAAGACCAGAGAGACTTGGACCCTGCGTCAAGAAATAAAACAGGAGGCCACGAGGTAGGGGGCCCTCCACCCTCGTGGGCCCCCTGTTGCTCCACCAACGTACTCCTTCCTCCTATATATATCCACGTACCCCCAAACGATCAGAGCAGGAGCCAAAACCCTAATTCCACCGCCATAACTTTCTGTATCCACGAGATCCCATCTTGGGGCCTGTTTTGGAGCTCCGCCGGAGGGAGCATCGGTTACGGAGGGCTTCTACATCAACACCATAGCCCCTCTGATGAAGTGTGAGTAGTTTACCTCAGACCTACGGGTCCATAGTTAGTATCTAGATGGCTTCTTCTCTCTTTTTGGATCTCAATACAATGTTCTCCCCCTCTCTTGTGGAGATCTATTCGATGTAATCTTCTTTTTGCGGTGTGTTTGTTGAGACCGATGAATTGCGGGTTTATGATCAAGTCTATCTATGAATAATATTTGAATCTTCTCTGAATTCTTTTATGTATGATTGGTTATCTTTGCAAGTCTCTTCGAATTATCAGTTTGGTTTGGCCTACTAGATTGATCTTTCTTGCAATGGGAGAAGTGCTTAGCTTTGGGTTCAATCTTGTGGTGTCCTTTCCCGGTGACAGTAAGGGCAGCAAGGCACGTATTGTATTGCTGCCATCGAGGATAACAAGATGGGGTTTTCTTCATATTGCATGAGTCTATCCCTCTACATCATGTCATCTTACTTAAGGCGTTACTCTGTTTTAACTTAATACTCTAGATGCATGCTGGATAGCGATCGATGAGTGGAGTAATAGTAGTAGATGCAGGCAGGAGTCGTTCTACTTGTCTCGGGCGTGATGCCTATATACATGATCATACCTAGATATTCTCATAACTATGCTCAATTCTATCAATTGCTCAACAGTAATTTGTTCACCCACCATAGAATACTTATGCTCTCGAGAGAAGCCACTAGTGAAACCTATGGCCCCCGGGTCTATCTTTATCATATCAATCTCCTACTACTTAGTTATTTACTTTGCATTTATTTTACTTTGCATCTTTATCATAAAAATACCAAAAATATCATCTTATCATATCTATCAGATCTCACTCTCGTAAGTGACCCTATAGGGATTGACAACCCCTATTTGCGTTGGTTGCGAGGATTTATTTGTTTTGTGCAGGTGTGAGGGACTCGCGTGTAGCCTCCTACTGGATTGATACCTTGGTTCTCAAAAACTGAGGGAAATACTTATGCTACTTTGCTGCATCATCCCTTCCTCTTCGGGGAAAACCAACGCAGTGCTAAAAGAGGTAGCACGCACATCCGCCTGCCGTACAATGCCATCCTCGGGTATCCATCCCTGGCCAAGTTCATGGCGGTCACCCACCACGGCTACAACATTCTCAAGATGCCAGGAAGCGGGGGGATCATCACGGTCGCATGTGAAGAAAGGGATGCAGTGTGCTCCCTTGAGCGCGCCTTCCAAGCCGCGGCAATCGACAACCCTTACGACAGAAGTGAAGGCCCTCCGGAGACCATCCCCAAGAAGAAGCTACCGCGCCGTGCAGGACCCCAAGGAGATGGCATCGCATCAGGGGCCTCGTCAGGATCGGCGCCTGCTCCAGGGGTGCCCTCCACCACCGCATAGGAAAGCGCGCTCGGCGCCCTCTTCAGGCAAGGCTCGGGGGCTCTCTTCTGGAGGGCCTCAGACCTTGCCAATCTCACGAGGGAGGCGCTTGGGCACCACTTGGAAGCGTGCTGCACGGCACGTGTTCCTTAGGAGAGCATGGGTCAAGGAATGCCCACCACCCAAGAGTTCATCATCAAGACCACCCAAGAGTTACAAGACGTAAGAGCCATGCGTGGCGACAACCGCTCACAGAGTGTGGCTCACCACCCAGGCGAGGGTGCTGAGCTACGCGCCTGCATGGACATCACAGGGCTTAATAGGGCCGCATCTAGGAATGCTTCTGGCCATCGCGCGCAGGCCGATGTAAGGTCCCACCACACAGCTTCGTTCACATGCCCTTCGGCTTGCCGAGCGTGCCATCGGCCCATCAGCGCCATGTGCGGCAAGTCCAGGCGGCTCAGGAGGCCAGGTTCCACGCCGTTCGGGAGGAGATGGCGATGGCCTTCAGGGAACCTCCTGAGCTCCCAGAGCCTCCCGAGGCTTAGGGTCCCGGTGGATCATGAGGAGTCATTTCTTCGACGCATGGCTTCAGCTACACCAGTTCTACTTCGTCTACAGACCCAGGTGACATCTTCCAAGTTCATTTAAGCTGGGAGCGCCCCTCGGGCTGCACTATTCCCAGGCCGCGTGGGTCCGTCCCTGTGGCATGTATCCCTTTTACTTATGTCTTTTAGCTTACCTCACTAGGGGCGCCCCTCGGGCTGCATCATCCCCAGGCCGCTCAGGCCGGACCCGGTGGCATGTATCTTCCTGCATTTATGCAGGTCAATCTGCTCTTTGTGCTTAACCTGCCGACTCCTATCACCTGTTTTATAACCACCCGCCACGGGTCCGTTCACTCCATGCAATTTGCTTGCACGTTAAAAGGGGGCGCTTGAGCATCGCAAATCAGGAGCTCTTACTGGCTCTCCAGCCCTCACCCCCTGGCCTTGACCACGGCATCACGACCTGGCATACCAGTGGCAGCTGAGCTCGCTCGAGCGCCGGGACCTGAGGATGTAGAGTGCTTCCATCTAACTGCCTTGCAGGGACATACAGTCACAAAGACTCAAGACCAGGTGCAACCCGCCTTGAGGTAGGGCCTCGTGAGTCCCGCGCTGGCTCACGAGTGCCCAGATACACCTCACAGCCCTGCCATGCAAGCCACGTGTCAGGGCGGGGCTGTACACGCCCCGGGGGCTCCTCCAGGAGGGGAGCCCCCATCCCATGCCCAAGTGAAAACTCCATGCTCCGCGCTGGCTGTCGACAGTGCCGAGGAGCGGCTATGCCCGTGCACAAGCGGAAGCACTACGCTCCGCACTGGTGATAAACAACTGAGGGCGACCCCATGGTCGTACCAACCTTAGGGAGCCCAGAGCTCAACGCCCATCCTCAGCACGACGCCTCCCCTGGGGAGACTCGCGCGAGGGGGCTGGGCATGGGAGCTGCGCTCAGGTCATGCCCAAGCGCACGCCACCCAACAAGGTCCCCCGGACCTGGGCGTCGCGCGCCCCTCCCGAGGCCTCGGCGAGGGTAGGTATGGAAATTGTTTGAACAACAAGGGGGACTCCTGAGCATCGCGACTCAGGAGCCTAACTGGTCATGTATCCCCTCACTCCTTGGTCCGTCCTGGTCTCCGATCAGCCCAACGGCAGTTGAGGTATGCGTGGAGCCGGGCCCTGCCGACGTAGAACATTAATCTATCCTCACGAACTCTCCCTATATGTTGTTCGCACGTCAAGGGGGACTCCTGAGCATCGTGACTCGGGAGCCTAACTGGTCATGTAGCCCCTCACTCCTTGGACCATCCTGGTCTCCGGCCGGCCCAACGGCGGTTGAGGTATGCGCGGGTGTGACACCCCAAAAAATTTGGCCTTGTTTTATTAAATTAAAATTTTGCTAGGAATTAAAACTTTGGATTTCTGAGCTCCATTTTGATTTTTTTAATCATTTCCTTCCCTGTTATGATGAGTTTTTCCCAAAGAGAAAACTTTTCAAATATGTTATTGGACTTATTTAACCTCTCAAGAAAAACTTTCCTTTTATCAGTATAACTAATTAACTAATTTAATTGCTTGATCTTTACCTTCTTGAAAATAGTTTTTCAAGGTTATATGGCCATATTTGAACTACAACCATTTGATAGATTCACTTAAAATTTCCACAAAAATTTGGAGATGTCATGTGATGTTTTTAAATCACTTTTATGCAAAAATATATTTCATTCATGAAATATTTTGAGCCCTACACTCAGTTTTTCTTCTCTGGTCCAGAGTGCATTTTGCACTACAACCCTTTTATATATTTCTTTAAAACTTCTACCAAAATTAGGGGAGGTCAGTAGGAGCATATTATTCCATTTTGTGCAAAAATCCAGGGTTGTTCTTTGAAAATATTGAGTGAATCAACCTCATTTCCATTCTGGACCAACTTGATGATTTGTACAGCAACCACCATTTTAATTGCTCCTATATCCATGATTACTTTTTCTACTGGTAGTCCCCCTTGCCAAACCCTTAAGTCCAGGAGCATGCACCCATTGGATTAATTTTGGTTCATGAAATAATGCCATTTATTTCCTGTCCAGAATTGAAATTCTGCTAGACTTGCACTAACAAGTTTGTGCATTTCACCAACTAACATCACCACCCTCTCTTTCATCCACAGAGACACTGATTTGGAGATTTTGGCCACTCCAAGAAATGCCTAAGTGCCCTTAGCATTTTGTCAAACACCATATGGGCATGATCTGTTTTGGCATGAATTTTTGGTTTGCACTGTGAACCTGATCTCCTGACCAAACCAGCTTGTCTACTGATCCCCTTGCAAGCCATAGCCTAGAACTGCTAATCCTCAGCTCCAACCAAGCCATCTAGCAGGCCAGGGCATTTCGCCGAACAGATGGTCGGCGTGCTCTGGGCACGCCCAGAGCGCGCATATTGCAGCCGCGCACACGAGCCGACACGCTGGCCCCCACGGTTTTGGCTCGCTCTGCAGCACCTCGCCACGCGCTACCCTTCTCACCGCAACGCGCCAAGCAGCCCCCGCCACGCCCGGCAGGCCAAGAGCTAGCCGCCGCCGCCGCCGACAGCCCCTGCTCCATTCAGCGCCGCCCAAGCCACCCCGGCTCGCCACCTGGCCCCGGCACAGCCCGAGCTCATCCACACGGGTGTCCGCTAGCGTTCGTCGCCGCCACGTCGCCCTAGCTACAGAGAGACGGTTCGCCGGAGAGCTTATCCCCACCGCCGCGGAACCGACCTTGGCGCGCTATAAATGGACCCCCCGAGCTTCCCCGAGCACGCAGGCGACCTTATGCTACCCCCATGGCGCTCCCCTGCCTCGCATTCGACCCGGGGAGGCCTCCTTCCTCATCTCCGGCAACTCCGGCCGCCGCCACCGCCCCGGCCAATCCGGCACCTCCAGTACCTCCCCCTCTCCGTTCTCTTCGCCAGGAACTTCCTCATCCTCCCATGAACCTTTCCCACTACTTGATTTTGATCGGGAACCATCGCCGCCACAATGTCACTTCGCCACCGAAGCTTTCCTCCGCCGCGGAGCTCGCCGCCGGCAGCTCCCTCCACCTCCAGCTACCCTGCGACCACCGGGAGGACCGCACTGGAGTGGCGGATCCATCCCCGCCCTCAGGGCCCCGCGAGGAGCCGCCAGTCGCCGGCGACAATCGCCGGAGCTCCGCCTCCGCTCGGGACAGAGGAAGGAGAGGGAAAGAGACTAGTCAAACCTGACTAGTGGGCCCCCTGGACCCACTGTCAGCGACCCCGTGCCTGTCCACGTGGGATTAAGTGAAGACGTAATCCGCCTAGTACGTTTTCCCCGCTCCGAAAGCGTATTCCCCTCCGAAACGTTTTCTTTTCTGTTTTAATTTAAATAACAGATTTGACCAGAACTTTGACTGGCTATAACTTTTTAAATATAACTCCAAATGAATTAATTCTTTTTCCTACATCTCTCAAATATTGTCTAGTTTATTTTAAGATTTATTTGAATATTTTCCAAACAACTTTTTTGTACTGTTTTTGAAATAGGTGTTATTTGCATATTCTTGAAAATAGGATTTTTGGGAGAGAAAGAAGCTTTCAAAAATTTTGGAGAGCACCCCCACCTCTCCACACCATGAAGGCAAGCATTCTGAACCCTGGCATAATGTTTTTGGTGTGTTATTTGACACGTTTATAACACCACCTTACTTCGGAGGACTTGTTATTTCATGTGACATGATCATTTGCATGGAAGCATATCAGTGATTTCCTTGCTGTTGGAAATGAATATTATTGTGATGGTAATCCTCCTCATGTGCCTTGCATGCATGCCGGAAAGGAATCCGGGAAAGCCTCGGCCTTGGGTAGGCGTGAGCTTGTCGCCGGTCCCCGTCGGGACGGTTATGTCCGGTATGGCATGGTAAGGTACATTGAGTGGTGATTTCTTCGGTTGAAATATATTTGTTATACATGTCATGCAGGGAACTCATAAGCCTCCTGAGTCGGCCATAGATCGAGTCTTGTTCCGGTAACCCCCATACTTGTTTTCGTACTGCCACTGGTCCCTACCGTAGGTGGGGTATGGTTCAGTAAGTTGTTAACCCTTGTCTTGGCACACACCGTACAGAGAGGCCATGGTGGAAGATACCGGTTGTAGCCGGTAGGCATGCCACCTGGTCCGGGGGCATGGGTGTATCCGGTTGGGACCGAGAGGGGGGCACCCCTTAGAGCGCGCGATAGAAATTTGATCCCATGCTACGCGAGGTTGTAGCCTCCCCACTTAGAGTTTTGCTTAACAGGTGTCATGGGTGATTCCAGACACGAGTGAAAGCTGGTGTGTGCAAGTCAGGTGTGTTTCAATTAAAAGACCGTAGACGGAATTAGTCCGATGGACTAAAGGAATCCGTTACTCGTGGGTAAAGAGTACACTCTCTGCAGAGATATTAAACCTATTCGAATAGCCGTGTCCATGGTTAAGGATTACAGTCTGGGATGGGTCAGGTATCGGTCTTAGTGTCGGTCTTCGGAGGTGAAACGGTTAACCAGAAATGGAATTACTACTCGTGACTTGTGATATCTATGATTATTATTATTGTTGACTAACCCGTGATATTATTGTTATTACCGAGTATCTCTGGGATGGTTCTACCTCCGGGATATTCATTATGATTATTTCTTTTAAAGCCCTTTATGTGGTGTCGCTCAGACGCCCGACTGTGGCATTTCTTTTAAAGCCCTTTATGTGGTGTCGCTCAGACGCCCGACTGTGGCATTTCTTTTAAAGCCCTTTATGTGGTGTCGCTCAGACGCCCGACTGTGGCATTTCTTTTAAAGCCCTTTATGTGGTGTCGCTAAGACGCCCGACTGTGGCATTGCTTGCTATTTGTTTCATAAATTTTTATACTACCATGTTATTGCATTTTTATAAATAACTTGCTTGCACGCATCTGAGTTTCATTGTGACTGACGTCATGAGCTTATAATATTTTTAGCACATCATGGTTATATTATACCTGTGTTCATAATGTTTGCGAGTACATTCAAAGTACTCACTGGCTTGTCCCTGGCTATTGTCTTGGCCAGATTTTCTTGCACGGAGAGGAGCGACGCGATGCCAGCCCCGGAACCCACTCAATGGAGATAGCAGCCTCGCGAAGATAGGAATTAACCTGGTCAGCTGTTCCCGTGGGAAATGGAGTCCCATAGACACTGATGTTTCACAACCCGCTTCCGCCATCAACCACTAGAAACCATTTGTTGTACTCACTGGCCAGAATGGTCTTGTACTACATATTTTGTATTTTGCTTGGAATTTCTGTATCAAGTTGGAGCCTCATCAGCTAACAGTAATCCTGGGGCTGATGAGCACGACGGTCTTTTCTGGAAATTTATTACCCGGAAAACCGGTCGTGACAGACTTGGTATCAGAGCCAGGCTGACCATTGGCTAATCCTATCTTAGCCAGGTCAATAAACTTAGGCAAACCAACCCACTAGACCTTAGCCAAACCCCAGCCAAGCTTCTCGTGCAAGATAGCCACACAGTGACCCAACACCTTTTTGGCAGTCGGTGCCCAACCTATCAACCTAACCTGTCACTCATGCGCCAGTGACTGGCCCCTAAATAGTCCTTTCTCGCAAGCGTGCGAAGGAAGACTCCGTCCCCTTTTTCTTATAAAAAGGGCACGCTAGCCTCAACCCAGCACAGCACAGCCGCTACCCCAAACCGAGCCACAATGCCTGGACCTATAGTGCACAACGAAACCACAGCAACCAACCTTGGAGGTTTTGTGACCATCCTCGCAAACCTCACCCGTCGTGCCTACGCGTTAGAGGAGCCACCAGAATATGTTGTGTATCAAGGACCCATGAGCGGTGAAGACCGTCAATTCTGGGCCACTGTGCACATCTACGGTAGGGGTCTAGCACCCGAGCGCCCCTACAGGTTCACTGGAAGGACAACTTCCTTTGAGCCACAAGCCATCCAGCTAGCCGCTCGAGAGGCTATAGTTCATCTCAGGCACTTGTCGCCCAGAGTTAACTGTCGCTCGTTCCACTACTACCCCAGACGTGAAGGGTATGGTAGACCACCCCAAGTTGCCAACGGAGATCACGAGACGGACCCCGCATTGTTGCACCTAGTGCGCTATGTAAGTGCACTAGAGGCACTGTTCGACCAGATCACATTGATCTAATCGCAGCTCGTGGAGAGCTGGTTCGTCGAGCCCCGGCGAGAGGAGAAAACGAGCCCAACGCCGACAACCCAGTCGTGCTGTTTGGACAACCGATCGAGACCCCAAGATCTGCCCCAGCCATCGGCCAAGGTGCTGCGATAACCCCAGAGGTGCTTCGTCGCATTTTGGGAGCACACTCCAACGGAGTTGTGGCCAACAATCCCCGCGATGGTCATCATCACTACCCCGACCCTGCAGTTCCCCCGCCATCTCCGACTAATCCCGGCAGTGAGACACGTGGAGAAGCCTCGACATCCACCAGGCACGCCCGTTTAGACATGAACGAGGTAGACTAAGCCGTATGAGTAGCACCAAGTTTCAATGTATCCTCGCTTTGTAATCATGCGACCGCGTATTTTAACGCAGCCTGTCTTTGTGCCTCTGCTTTAATAGTAGCCTTGCATTTTTGGTCAGCGCATAGCTGCATATTTTCCGGGCACGACTACCAAAACCAACCCGACGACAACCACAGTAACACGTCTCTTTATGAGATATGTGTATCTCCGACACTGACCTGACCTTTGGAGCTAAGCTGGCAAATTTATTACCTTTCACCACGGTAAAACGACCCGGCTCCATTGCTATATAAAGACCACCTTGTGACCTTACCCAACAACCCTCACCTTGTGCACCACACTCACACTTTTTCCTGTCATGCCGAGCCCCAGCATTCATCTGAGAACCCCAGATGCAACCCCAGGTAGCTTTGTCAAAATATTGTGGGATTTTACCCGCAGTACCATGGGTTCTACCCAGCCACCTCAGTACGAGCTGTTCAAATCGAGGATCACCCCATCCACCTCGGAATATTGGGCAGCAGTACACATTCCTCCTGTAGACCCCAACCAAGATCCAATAGAAGTTTCCTTCGTGGGGAAATCTATGCCAACCCCACACCTGGCCATAGAAGCTGCTGCGAAAGAAGCGATTGCTCGTCTTCGATCCGCAGTACCCTATGCCCGCGAACGAGGATATTATTACTTTCCGAGTCGTGCAGCACCCGGAGAAGTAACATCTTTTCCCGGTGGACGTATTGAGAGAGACCCAGTTCTGGCCAACCTTATCCAGTACATCATTGCTCAAGAGCATTTGAACCAGCGAGTGATGGATTATCTCCAGAGCCTCGCAGATTTAAATCCTCAGATTGCCATCGGCAGACCACTGAGACCCGACCCGGAGAGACGCATACATCGACTGGTCAATCCACTTCCTCCGATAGAAGAGGAGTGTATCCCTTTACCAGAGACATTTTATCAGGACCCCACCCAGTTACCATTTTCATTTTAGACGTCGCTATTGTATTTGTTCCTTGCAACATTTATTTATGTGTGTGACTTATGCGTGATACCCTGAGTTTGTACGACGAGTCAATTATTTGGCTTCTACTAATGTGTGTAGTTTTTGTTGTGGATTATGCTCCTAAAAATTAACTGTTTTTCCCTCGCAAAATCCTGGAGTGAGACTTCTTTTTCCTGAATTGCTACACCTGCCACTTCACGACGCGGATTAATTAATTTCACACAGCACCACGGCAGCAGTCTCACAACCGCTCGAATGCATATGGAGTATTTGTTTTTCACAACGGCTCTTAGCAAATCTCGAGGACGAGATTTTTCTTAAGGGGGATAGTATTGTGACACCCCAAAAATTTGGCCTTGTTTTATTAAATTAAAATTTTGCTAGGAATTAAAACTTTGGATTTCTGAGCTCCATTTTGATTTTTTAAATCATTTCCTTCCCTGTTATGATGAGTTTTTCCCAAAGAGAAAACTTTTCAAATATGTTATTGGACTTGTTTAACCTCTCAAGAAAAACTTTCCTTTTATCAGTATAACTAATTAACTAAGTTAATTGCTTGATCTTTACCTTCTTGAAAATAGTTTTTCAAGGTTATATGGCCATATTTGAACTACAACCATTTGATAGATTCACTTAAAATTTCCACAAAAATTTGGAGATGTCATGTGATGTTTTTAAATCACTTTTATGCAAAAATATATTTCATTCATGAAATATTTTGAGCCCTACACTCAGTTTTTCTTCTCTGGTCCAGAGTGCATTTTGCACTACAACCCTTTTATATATTTCTTTAAAACTTCTACCAAAATTAGGGGAGGTCAGTAGGAGCATATTATTCCATTTTGTGCAAAAATCCAGGGTTGTTCTTTGAAAATATTGAGTGAATCAACCTCATTTCCATTCTGGACCAACTTGATGATTTGTACAGCAACCACCATTTTAATTGCTCCTATATCCATGATTACTTTTTCTACTGGTAGTCCCCCTTGCCAAACCCTTAAGTCCAGGAGCATGCACCCATTGGATTAATTTTGGTTCATGAAATAATGCCATTTATTTCCTGTCCAGAATTGAAATTCTGCTAGACTTGCACTAACAAGTTTGTGCATTTCACCAACTAACATCACCACCCTCTCTTTCATCCACAGAGACACTGATTTGGAGATTTTGGCCACTCCAAGAAATGCCTAAGTGCCCTTAGCATTTTGTCAAACACCATATGGGCATGATCTGTTTTGGCATGAATTTTTGGTTTGCACTGTGAACCTGATCTCCTGACCAAACCAGCTTGTCTACTGATCCCCTTGCAAGCCATAGCCTAGAACTGCTAATCCTCAGCTCCAACCAAGCCATCTAGCAGGCCAGGGCATTTCGCCGAACAGATGGTCGGCGTGCTCTGGGCACGCCCAGAGCGCGCATATTGCAGCCGCGCACACGAGCCGACACGCTGGCCCCCACGGTTTTGGCTCGCTCTGCAGCACCTCGCCACGCGCTACCCTTCTCACCGCAACGCGCCAAGCAGCCCCCGCCACGCCCGGCAGGCCAAGAGCTAGCCGCCGCCGCCGCCGACAGCCCCTGCTCCATTCAGCGCCGCCCAAGCCACCCCGGCTCGCCACCTGGCCCCGGCACAGCCCGAGCTCATCCACACGGGTGTCCGCTAGCGTTCGTCGCCGCCACGTCGCCCTAGCTACAGAGAGACGGTTCGCCGGAGAGCTTATCCCCACCGCCGCGGAACCGACCTTGGCGCGCTATAAATGGACCCCCCGAGCTTCCCCGAGCACGCAGGCGACCTTATGCTACCCCCATGGCGCTCCCCTGCCTCGCATTCGACCCGGGGAGGCCTCCTTCCTCATCTCCGGCAACTCCGGCCGCCGCCACCGCCCCGGCCAATCCGGCACCTCCAGTACCTCCCCCTCTCCGTTCTCTTCGCCAGGAACTTCCTCATCCTCCCATGAACCTTTCCCACTACTTGATTTTGATCGGGAACCATCGCCGCCACAATGTCACTTCGCCACCGAAGCTTTCCTCCGCCGCGGAGCTCGCCGCCGGCAGCTCCCTCCACCTCCAGCTACCCTGCGACCACCGGGAGGACCGCACTGGAGTGGCGGATCCATCCCCGCCCTCAGGGCCCCGCGAGGAGCCGCCAGTCGCCGGCGACAATCGCCGGAGCTCCGCCTCCGCTCGGGACAGAGGAAGGAGAGGGAAAGAGACTAGTCAAACCTGACTAGTGGGCCCCCTGGACCCACTGTCAGCGACCCCGTGCCTGTCCACGTGGGATTAAGTGAAGACGTAATCCGCCTAGTACGTTTTCCCCGCTCCGAAAGCGTATTCCCCTCCGAAACGTTTTCTTTTCTGTTTTAATTTAAATAACAGATTTGACCAGAACTTTGACTGGCTATAACTTTTTAAATATAACTCCAAATGAATTAATTCTTTTTCCTACATCTCTCAAATATTGTCTAGTTTATTTTAAGATTTATTTGAATATTTTCCAAACAACTTTTTTGTACTGTTTTTGAAATAGGTGTTATTTGCATATTCTTGAAAATAGGATTTTTGGGAGAGAAAGAAGCTTTCAAAAATTTTGGAGAGCACCCCCACCTCTCCACACCATGAAGGCAAGCATTCTGAACCCTGGCATAATGTTTTTGGTGTGTTATTTGACACGTTTATAACACCACCTTACTTCGGAGGACTTGTTATTTCATGTGACATGATCATTTGCATGGAAGCATATCAGTGATTTCCTTGCTGTTGGAAATGAATATTATTGTGATGGTAATCCTCCTCATGTGCCTTGCATGCATGCCGGAAAGGAATCCGGGAAAGCCTCGGCCTTGGGTAGGCGTGAGCTTGTCGCCGGTCCCCGTCGGGACGGTTATGTCCGGTATGGCATGGTAAGGTACATTGAGTGGTGATTTCTTCGGTTGAAATATATTTGTTATACATGTCATGCAGGGAACTCATAAGCCTCCTGAGTCGGCCATAGATCGAGTCTTGTTCCGGTAACCCCCATACTTGTTTTCGTACTGCCACTGGTCCCTACCGTAGGTGGGGTATGGTTCAGTAAGTTGTTAACCCTTGTCTTGGCACACACCGTACAGAGAGGCCATGGTGGAAGATACCGGTTGTAGCCGGTAGGCATGCCACCTGGTCCGGGGGCATGGGTGTATCCGGTTGGGACCGAGAGGGGGGCACCCCTTAGAGCGCGCGATAGAAATTTGATCCCATGCTACGCGAGGTTGTAGCCTCCCCACTTAGAGTTTTGCTTAACAGGTGTCATGGGTGATTCCAGACACGAGTGAAAGCTGGTGTGTGCAAGTCAGGTGTGTTTCAATTAAAAGACCGTAGACGGAATTAGTCCGATGGACTAAAGGAATCCGTTACTCGTGGGTAAAGAGTACACTCTCTGCAGAGATATTAAACCTATTCGAATAGCCGTGTCCATGGTTAAGGATTACAGTCTGGGATGGGTCAGGTATCGGTCTTAGTGTCGGTCTTCGGAGGTGAAACGGTTAACCAGAAATGGAATTACTACTCGTGACTTGTGATATCTATGATTATTATTATTGTTGACTAACCCGTGATATTATTGTTATTACCGAGTATCTCTGGGATGGTTCTACCTCCGGGATATTCATTATGATTATTTCTTTTAAAGCCCTTTATGTGGTGTCGCTCAGACGCCCGACTGTGGCATTTCTTTTAAAGCCCTTTATGTGGTGTCGCTCAGACGCCCGACTGTGGCATTTCTTTTAAAGCCCTTTATGTGGTGTCGCTCAGACGCCCAACTGTGGCATTTCTTTTAAAGCCCTTTATGTGGTGTCGCTAAGACGCCCGACTGTGGCATTGCTTGCTATTTGTTTCATAAATTTTTATACTACCATGTTATTGCATTTTTATAAATAACTTGCTTGCATGCATCTGAGTTTCATTGTGACTGACGTCATGAGCTTATAATATTTTTAGCACATCATGGTTATATTATACCTGTGTTCATAATGTTTGCGAGTACATTCAAAGTACTCACTGGCTTGTCCCTGGCTATTGTCTTGGCCAGATTTTCTTGCACGGAGAGGAGCGACGCGATGCCAGCCCCGGAACCCACTCAATGGAGATAGCAGCCTCGCGAAGATAGGAATTAACCTGGTCAGCTGTTCCCGTGGGAAATGGAGTCCCATAGACACTGATGATTCACAACCCGCTTCCGCCATCAACCACTAGAAACCATTTGTTGTACTCACTGGCCAGAATGGTCTTGTACTACATATTTTGTATTTTGCTTGGAATTTCTGTATCAAGTTGGAGCCTCATCAGCTAACAGTAATCCTGGGGCTGATGAGCACGACGGTCTTTTCTGGAAATTTATTACCCGGAAAACCGGTCGTGACAGACTTGGTATCAGAGCCAGGCTGACCATTGGCTAATCCTATCTTAACCAGGTCAATAAACTTAGGCAAACCAACCCACTAGACCTTAGCCAAACCCCAGCCAAGCTTCTCGTGCAAGATAGCCACATAGTGACCCAACACCTTTTTGGCAGTCGGTGCCCAACCTATCAACCTAACCTGTCACTCATGCGCCAGTGACTGGCCCCTAAATAGTCCTTTCTCGCAAGCGTGCGAAGGAAGACTCCGTCCCCTTTTTCTTATAAAAAGGGCACGCTAGCCTCAACCCAGCACAGCACAGCCGCTACCCCAAACCGAGCCACAATGCCTGGACCTATAGTGCACAACGAAACCGCAGCAACCAACCTTGGAGGTTTTGTGACCATCCTCGCAAACCTCACCCGTCGTGCCTACGCGTTAGAGGAGCCACCTGAATATGTTGTGTATCAAGGACCCATGAGCGGTGAAGACCGTCAATTCTGGGCCACTGTGCACATCTACGGTAGGGGACTAGCACCCGAGCGCCCCTACAGGTTCACTGGAAGGACAACTTCCTTTGAGCCACAAGCCATCCAGCTAGCCGCTCGAGAGGCTATAGTTCATCTCAGGCACTTGTCGCCCAGAGTTAACTGTCGCTCGTTCCACTACTACCCCAGACGTGAAGGGTATGGTAGACCACCCCAAGTTGCCAACGGAGATCACGAGACGGACCCCGCATTGTTGCACCTAGTGCGCTATGTAAGTGCACTAGAGGCACTGTTCGACCAGATCACTATTGATTTAATTGCAGCTCGTGGAGAGCTGGTTCGTCGAGCCCCGGCGAGAGGAGAAAATGAGCCCAACGCCGACAACCCAGTCGTGCTGTTTGGACAACCGATCGAGGCCCCAAGATCTGCCCCAGCCATCGGCCAAGGTGCTGCGATAACCCCAGAGGTGCTTCGTCGCATTTTGGGAGCACACTCCAACGGAGTTGTGGCCAACAATCCCCGCGATAGTCATCATCACTACCCCGACCCTGCAGTTCCCACGCCATCTCCGACTAATCCCGGCAGTGAGACACGTGGAGAAGCCTCGACATCCACCAGGCACGCCCGTTTAGACATGAACGAGGTAGACTAAGCCGTATGAGTAGCACCAAGTTTCAATGTATCCTTGCTTTGTAATCATGCGACCGTGTATAATAACGCAGCCTGTCATTGTGCCTCTGTATTAATAAGTAGCCTTGCATATTTGGTCAGCGCATAGTTGCACATCTTCATCGCCTTTCGAGATCTCTTCTCGAGATCGGCGAAGGCCACACGGTCTTTGGCCAAGACCCGCGCCTTGGCGTTGAGATCGGCCTCCTTCGCCCCCATCTTCTGCTCCAGCTCCTCCAACCGGTTGCGCTCGGCAACCTGCCTCTTCCCCAGCTCCGCCAGCTCAGCACCATGATTCTTAATGGCTTCCTCCCGGGCATTCATCTCCTTCTTCTCTGCTTCGTGGCGGAGCGCCTCTTCGGCATGCTTATCACACAAGCTCTGCAACTCGCCCTCCAGCACTTGGCAGCGGTCTCGGGCGGCCTTGGCTTCTTTCAGCGCCGCCTCATGATCGGCTACAGCATCGACAGCTTCTTGCTTCTCTCTCTCGGAAGCCGCAACAGCCTGGCTCAGCGTCGCGCGCACCGCCAGGTCAGAATGAAGCCAGCCGGAGGCCAACTCCAGGCGCCCGGCCACCAGGCGCGGGTCAGCGCTCAGGAGATCCACCTGCAGTTGGGTCATCTCTGAAAAGGCATGCTCCAAGACGGCAGCAGGGGTAGAGGAACCAAGGAGTGGAGGCACAGCAATAGGAGGAAGTGGCGCGGGTCAGCGCTCAGGAGATCCACCTGCAGTTGGGTCATCTCTGAAAAGGCATGCTCCAAGACGGCAGCAGGGGTAGAGGAACCAAGGAGTGGAGGCACAGCAATAGGAGGAAGTGGCGCCGTCACCAGGGCTTGGGAGACCGCGGGCTCCGGAGCAGCTGGGACCTCATCAGCCGCGCAAAGTATCAGCACCTCTAGAGCCAGCGGGGCCATAGGGGCTGACTCCATGCGACTGGGCTCCTCTTGGCCTCGTGAAGACGACTGGGCTGGGGGGGCACAGGCGATGTTGCCTCGCTCTGCGGAGGGAGGCACAGCTGACTTACCATCCTTCCTCTTCTTCGCCAAAGATGTTGGTCTGATCAACCAAAGGCAAGCGTCGGGAAAAAATAGGCACCTGCACGGACCAAGCAAAGTTCGAAACACCTACTGGTCCACCGCAAGGTACTCCACCCTTCGCTTGTGAAGCTTGAGGCCCAACAGCATTGGGACCTGGGGAGCAGGCGCTCGGGCTCCAGTGGCGCCGCGCTGTGCGGACGCAGAACCGGATCCAGCCCCAGGAGGTGTCAGAGTGGAGGCGGTGCCGCGGTCCACCAGCGATGATCTGCCCTTCGTCGGGACGAGGGGCTGCTCCTTCCCTCCTTGGTAGGCGTCGGCCTCAGCATCATTAGGAAGGGCGCGGAGAATCTCGGCCTTGCTCAGAAGGGAGGTCTCCTCCACCTCTTTTGGGGTCTCCTCAGAATCCTCCTCCTCCTCCCCCTCTCCGCGGGACTCGCCAGAAGACACCTCCACCGGCTTTGGCGCCGAAAGAGCCCCCGAAAGCACCGGCGGCACCAGCCCACGCACATCAAAAGTCGTCCTGGAGGCGACGAATTCCTCCCGGTCCTTGCGTTGGAACAGGGGAATGAAGGCGCTTGGCGGGTACTCCTGGTTGTCTCCAACTATGAGGCGCAGGATGGCATCCAGTTCGTCGTCAGGCAGGTCCCCCGGCCTTAGGCGGGCCTTGTTTTCCCCTCCTTCAAGCTGCCAGAAGGGGCGCACGCGCGTCTGGAGTGGGGCGACCCACAGCGTCAAGAACTCCCTCGGGAGCATCGATCCTGTTATTTTGGCCGCCCTCGCATTGCCCGGCTTCAGGTCACCCATCATCTGCTCCAACACTGACGATGCGCGCTCATTGGCAAGCTCTGCCCTGGGCCACTCCTTGCCTTGCCGAGGTGCCTCTGTCGGCAACGTGAGGCGCGGATGGGCGAGCTTGGCGTCCACCATGACCCACTTGGATCGAATATTGTCGGCCCTCTTCCCGGTGCTCGAGATCGAGTTGGCCTTGCCGAACGCGACGAAGTTAGCGCATCCAGAGATGTGGCCCTCGCTGACGCGGGGGAAGAAGAAATGGCGCAGGAGAGCCACAGACGGCATCACACCCAGGTACGCCTCACAGTAGTAGGCAAAGATGGACAGGATTAGGACAGAGTTGGGATGGAGGTGCAACGCTTGCAGCCCATAGTGGTCGAGGACTTCATAAAAGAAGTCAGAGAAGGGAGGAACCAACCCGACAGCAACGCCGCTCGAAAAGAAGGGGAAGAAGGTGCTCCCCTCAGGCTCCGGCTCATCAGAGGCAAGTTGGAGCTCTGTCTTCCCCCACTCGTTGCTCTCTCCCGCCGTCAGCAGGCGCACGGAGGCAAGGCTCCTCTCCGTGACAGTGGGCGCCTCAAGAGCGGGCTCATACCAAGCCGGGGACGAGGAAGCCTTGACCTTGCGCGGCGCCATGAGCGGCAGATGCAGAACGAGGCCGGAGCAGATCTGCAGGTAGCGGTGGCAAAGAGCAAGAAAGGGGATCTGGAGCGAGGCAAGGAAGAAGCAATGAAGGCAAGTGCCCCACGCACCAGCCTTTTGTCAGGTCAAGCAGTTGCCAAAACAGCGTGGGGAAGCGGAGACACCCACGTCCAATCAACTGCCATGCGTCAACCGAGGCCGCAGGCTTTGGGGGCCCGCGGCGCTTCGAGCTTGACCCTTGGCTTCATCGCGAAGCCAAGCCCGCACGCACCTTGGGCCCGGGGGCTACTGTCGGTGTGCTGGGAACGGGGGTCCCCAGACTTGCCTACCTGTGGCCCGCCGCGTGGCTAAGCCAGCAGGCCGTACGGCCCATCCTCACCAACGAAGCTCCCAAGACCCTCGCGAGGCGGATGACGCAAGACCTCCTCTGGAGCGGCCTAGCCAGGCAGGCTCGCGAGGAGCGGAGATATCAAGGCAAGGCGAACCTCACGAGGTTCTCGTGACGTGAGCCATGACGATCGACACCAGGCGGGCGCCAGGCGGGCGCCAGCACGCACAGCGTCCTTGTTTCCTCTTTGGTGCAAAGGGAGCAAGTGCAGCCGCGGAGTACCAAGGCCTCAGGCAAAGGTTGCCATTTCGGTGCAAAAAGACCAAGACTGAGGACTGCAAGACGGAGGTCACCATGGAGCCCAGAACAGCATCACCACCAGAACTTTGTGCAGGCGAAGACTACTTTTGTCAGGATAGCTTGTACTAGCTGTCCCCCTTCAAATTAGCCCGCCATTGTTGGCTCCCTTCCCGCTCGATATTTGGGAAGAGGACCAGGGCCTCTATAAATAGGACTAGCCACCACAGTGGAGGGGGATGGAAGAAGAGGGAGGGCACAGCTAAAGAGAGAAGACCTGAGCTAAAAAGAGAGACCACCTCACACACAAGCTCACGGAGCACAAGAACGCCTCAACCTCAGGAGGCCGTTCTGCCCTTGTATTGTTCATCATCAGCCCAAGAGGCAATCCACCACCACCACACTGGAGTAGGGTATTACACCACAACGATGGCCCGAACCAGTATAAACCTTGTGTCCTTCTGTGTTGTGAGTTCATCGAGTTCGTCCGCGAGATCCTAGCAAGCTAGAGCGTAGATCGGTTGGAGGGAAAGACTTCATGCGCACCCAAGTGTTCAAACCTTAAGGGTTTGCCGGGACCCCATACCCCGACACTAGTTTCCGTCATACCGGTGTTATGTTCCTTGATTTTGCGTTCCTTACGCGGTTGGGTGTTATGGGAACCCCTTGACAGTTTGCTTTGAATAAAACTCCTCCAACAAGGCCCAACTTGGTTTTACCATTTGCCTCACCACCACCTACCTTTTCCCTTGGGAGTCGCGCTCTTGAGGGTCATCTTTATTTTACCCCCCCCCCCCCTGGCCAGTGCTTCTCTAAGTGTTGGTCTGAAAGAGAGCCACTTGCAGCGCCACCTCGAGGAAACTTGAGGGTTGGTTTTAGTTGTACGTAGTGTTCTGTTGGAAATATGCCCTAGAGGCAATAATAAAAGCATTATTATTATATTTCCTTGTTCATGATAATTGTCTTTATTCATGCTATAATTGTGTTATCCGGAAATCGTAATACATGTGTGAATAATAGACACCAACATGTCCCTAGTAAGCCTCTAGTTGACTAGCTCGTTGATCAACAGATAGTCATGGTTTCCTGACTATGGACATTGGATGTCATTGATAACGAGATCACATCATTAGGAGAATGATGTGATGGACAAGACCCAATCCTAAACATAGCATAAGATCGTATAGTTCGTTTGCTAGAGTTTTTCCAATGTCAAGTATCCTTTCCTTAGACCATGAGATCATGTAACTCCCGGATACCGTAGGAGTGCTTTGGGTGTACCAAACGTCACAACGTAACTGGGTGACCATAAAGGTATACTACGGGTATCTCCGAAAGTGTCTGTTGGGTTGACACGGATCAAGACTGGGATTTGTCACTCCGTATGACGGAGAGGTATCACTGGGCCCACTCGGTAATGCATCATCATTATGAGCTCAAAGTGACCAAGTGTCTGGTCACGGGATCATGCATTACGGTACGAGTAAAGTGACTTGCCGGTAACGAGATTGAACAAGGTATTGGGATACCGACGATCGAATCTCGGGCAAGTAACATACCGATTGACAAAGGGAATTGTATACGGGGTTGCTTGAATCCTCGACATCGTGGTTCATCCGATGAGATCATCGTGGAGCATGTGGGAGCCAACATGGGTATCCAGATCCCGCTGTTGGTTATTGACCGGAGAGCAGTCTCGGTCATGTCTACATGTCTCCCGAACCCGTAGGGTCTACACACTTAAGGTTCGGTGATGCTAGGGTTGTAAAGATATGTATATGCAGTAACCCGAATGTTGTTCGGAGTCCCGGATGAGAACCCGGACGTCACGAGGAGTTTCGGAATGGTCCGGAGGTAAAGAATTATATATAGGAAGTGTTGTTTCGGCCATCGGGACAAGTCTCGGGGTCACCGGTATTGTACTGGGACCACCGGAAGGGTCCCGGGGGTCCACCGGGTGGGGCCACCCATCCCGAAGGGCCCCATGGGCCAAAGTGGGGAGGGGAACCAGCCCATAGTGGGCTGGTGCGCCCCCCTAGGCCCACCCCATGCGCCTAGGGTTGAAACCCTAGGGGTGGGGGGCGCCCCACCTTGGCTTGGGGGCCACTCCAGCCCTGGCCGCCGCCCCCCCTAGGAAATCCCATCTCCTAGGGCCGGCGCCCCCCTAGGGGAGCCTATCTAAAGGGGGAGGGAGGGGGCAGCCACCCCTTCAGCCTTGGCGCCTCCCTCTCCCCTGCAACACATCTCTCTCTCTCTCACGTAGTATACGGCGAAGCCCTGCTGCTATGACGCCCTGCATCCACCACCACGCCGTCGTGCTGCTGGATCTTCATCAACCTCTCCTTCCCCCTTGCTGGATCAAGAAGGAGGAGATGTTACGCTGACCGTACGTGTGTTCAACGCGGAGGTGCCGTCCGTTCAGCGCTAGGATCTCCGGTGATTTGGATCACGTCGAGTACATCTTCCTCATCCCCGTTCTTGAACGCTTCCGCGCGTGATCTACAAAGGTATGTAGATGCAATCCAATCACTCGTTGCTAGATGAACTCCTAGATAGATCTTGGTGAAACCATAGGAAAATTTTTGTTTTCTGCAACGTTCCCCAACAGTGGCATCATGAGCTAGGTCTATGCGTAGTTCTTCTTGCGCGAGTAGAACACAATTTGTTGTGGGCGTAGATGTTGTCAACTTTCTTGCCGCTACTAGTCTTATCTTGCTTCAGCGGTATTGTGGGATGAAGCGGCCCGGACCAACCTTACACGTACGCTTACGTGAGACCGGTTCTACCGACTAACATGCACTAGTTGCATAAGGTGGCTGGCGGGTGTCTGTCTCTCCTACTTTAGTTGGAGCGGATTCGATGAAAAGGGTCCTTATGAAGGGTAAATAGAAGTTGACAAATCACGTTGTGGCTTTCATGTAGGTAAGAAAACGTTCTTGCTAGAACCCTATTGCAGCCACGTAAAACTTGCAACAACAATTAGAGGACGTCTAACTTGTTTTTGCAGCAAGTGTTTTGTGATATGATATGGCCAAAGTTGTGATGAATGATGAATGACATATATGTGATGTATGAGATGTTCATGCTATTGTAATAGGAATCATGACTTGCATGTCGATGAGTATGACAACCGGCAGGAGCCATAGGAGTTGTCTTTATTTTTGTATGACCTGTGTGTCATTGAGAAACGCCATGTAAATTACTTTACTTTATTGCTAAACGCGTTAGCCATAGTAGTAGAAGTAATAGTTGGCGAGCAACTTCATGGAGACACGATGATGGAGATCATGATGATGGAGATCATGGTGTCATGCCGGTGACAAGGTGATCATGGAGCCCCAAGATGGAAATCAAAGGAGCTATGTGATATTGGCCATATCATGTCACTATTATTATTTGATTGCATGTGACGTTTATCATGTTTTGCATCTTGTTTACTTAGAACGACATTAGTAAATAAGATGATCCCTCATAATAATTTCAAGAAAGTGTTCCCCCTAACTGTGCACCGTTGCGACAGTTCGTTGTTTCGAAGCACCACGTGATGATCGGGTGTGATAGATTCTAACGTTCACATACAACGGGTGTAAGACAGATTTACACATGCAAACACTTAGGTTGACTTGACTAGCCTATCATGTACAGACATGGCCTCGGAACACAGAAGACCGAAAGGTCGAGCATGAGTCGTATAGTAGATACGATCAACATAAAGATGTTCACTGGTGTTGACTAGTCTGTCTCACGTGATGATCAGACACGGCCTAGTTAACTCGGATCATGTTATACTTAGATGACCAGAGGGATGTCTATCTAAGTGGGAGTTCATTGAATAATTTGATTAGATGAACTTAATTATCATGAACTTAGTCTAAAATCTTACAATATGTCTTGTAGATCAAATGGCCAATGTAGTCCTCAACTTCAACGCGTTCCTAGAGAAAACCAAGCTGAAAGACGATGGCAGCAACTACACAGACTGGGTCCGGAACCTGAGGATCATCCTCATAGCTGCCAAGAAAGATTATGTCCTACAAGCACCGCTAGGTGACCCGCCTGTCCCACAGAACCAAGACGTTATGAACGCTTCGCAGACACGTGCTGATGACTACTCCCTCATTCAGTGCGGCATGCTTTACAGCTTAGAGCCGGGGCTCCAAAAGCGTTTTGAGAGACATGGAGCATATGAGATGTTCGAAGAGCTGAAAATGGTTTTCCAAGCTCATGCCCGGATCGAGAGATATGAAGTCTCCGACAAGTTCTTCAGCTGTAAGATGGAGGAAAATAGTTCTGTCAGTGAGCACATACTCACTATGTCTGGGTTACATAACCGCTTGACTCAGCTGGGAGTTAATCTCCCGGATGACGCGGTCATTGACAGAATCCTCCAGTCGCTTCCACCAAGCTACAAGAGCTTTGTGATGAACTTCAATATGCAGGGGATGGAAAAGACCATTCCTGAAGTATTTGCAATGCTGAAATCAGCAGAGGTAGAAGTCAAGAAGGAACATCAAGTGTTGATGGTGAATAAAACCACTAAATTCAAGAAAGGCAAGGGTAAAAAGAACTTCAAGAAGGACGGCAAGGGAGTTGCCGCGCCCGGCAAGCAAGCTGCCGGGAAGAAGCCAAAGAATGGACCCAAGCCCGAGACTGAGTGCTTTTATTGCAAGGGAAGTGGTCACTGGAAGCGGAACTACCCCAAATACTTAGCGGACAAGAAGGCCGGCAAAACAAAAGGTATATGTGATATACATGTAATTGATGTGTACCTTACCAGTACTCGTAGTAGCTCTTGGGTATTTGATACCGGTGCAGTTGCTCACATTTGTAACTCAAAGCAGGAGCTGCGGAATAAGCGGAGACTGGCGAAGGACGAGGTGACGATGCGCGTCGGGAATGGTTCCAAGGTCGATGTGATCGCCGTCGGCACGCTACCTCTACATTTACCTACGGGATTAGTTTTAAACCTCAATAATTGTTATTTAGTGCCAGCTTTGAGCATGAACATTGTATCGGGATCTCGTTTAATTCGAGATGGCTACTCATTTAAATCCGAGAATAATGGTTGTTCTATTTATATGAGAGATATGTTTTATGGTCATGCTCCGATGGTGAATGGTTTATTCTTAATGAATCTCGAGCGTAATGCTACACATGTTCATAGTGTGAATACCAAAAGATGTAAGGTTGATAATGATAGTCCCACATACTTGTGGCACTGCCGCCTTGGTCACATAGGTGTCAAACGCATGAAGAAGCTCCATGCAGATGGACTTTTAGAGTCTCTTGATTACGAATCATTTGACACGTGCGAACCATGCCTCATGGGTAAAATGACCAAGACTCCGTTCTCAGGAACAATGGAGCGAGCAACCAACTTATTGGAAATCATACATACTGATGTGTGCGGTCCAATGAGTGTTGAGGCTCGCGGTGGCTATCGTTATGTTCTCACCCTCACTGATGACTTGAGTAGATATGGGTATATCTATTTGATGAAACACAAGTCTGAAGACCTTTGAAAAGTTCAAGAATTTCAGAGTGAGGTTGAGAATCAACGTGACAGGAAAATCAAGTTCCTACGATCAGATCGTGGAGGAGAATACTTGAGTCACGAATTTGGCACACACTTAAGAAAATGTGGAATAGTTTCACAACTCACGCCGCCTGGAACACCTCAGCGTAATGGTGTGTCCGAACGTCGTAATCGCACTCTATTAGATATGGTGCGATCTATGATGTCTCTTACCGATTTACCGCTATCTTTTTGGGGCTATGCTTTAGAGACTGCCGCATTCACTTTAAATAGGGCTCCGTCGAAATCCGTTGAGACGACACCGTATGAATTATGGTTTGGGAAGAAACCTAAGCTGTCGTTTCTAAAAGTTTGGGGATGCGATGCTTATGTCAAGAAACTTCAACCTGAAAAGCTCGAACCCAGGTCGGAAAAATGCGTCTTCATAGGATACCCTAAAGAAACTGTTGGGTATACCTTCTACCTCAGATCCGAAGGCAAGATCTTTGTTGCCAAGAATGGATCCTTTCTAGATAAAGAGTTTCTCTCGAAAGAAGTAAGTGGGAGGAAAGTAGAACTTGATGAAGTATTACCTCTTGAACCGGAAAATGGCGCAACTCAAGAAAATGTTCCTGAGGTGCCAGCACTGACTAGAGAGGAAGTTAGTGATGATGATCAAGATACTTCTGATCAAGCTCCTACTGAAATTCGTAGGTCCACGAGGACAAGTTCCGCACCAGAGTGGTACGGCAACCCTGTCTTGGAAATCATGTTGTTAGACAACGGTGAACCTTCGAACTATGAAGAAGCGATGGCGGGCCCGGATTCCGACAAATGGCTAGAAGCCATGAAATCCGAGATAGGATCCATGTATGAAAACGAAGTATGGACTTTGACTGGCTTGCCTGTTGAGCGGCGAGCCATAGAAAATAAATGGATCTTTAAGAAGAAGAAGATAGACGCGGATGGTAATGTGACCATCTATAAAGCTTGGCTTGTCGCTAAGGGTTATCGACAAGTTCAAGGGGTTGACTACAATGAGACTTTCTCACCGGTAGCGAAGCTGAAGTCCGTCCGAATCATGTTAGCAATTGCCGCATTCTATGATTATAAGATATGGCAAATGGACGTCAAAACGGCATTCCTTAATGGTTTCCTTAAGGAAGAATTGTATATGATACAGCCGGAAGGTTTTGTCGATCCTAAGAATGCTGACAAGGTGTGCAAGCTCCAATGCTCGATTTATGGGCTGGTACAAGCATCTCGGAGTTGGAACATTCGCTTTGATGAGATGATCAAAGCGTTTGGGTTTACGCAGACTTATGGAGAATCCTGCGTTTACAAGAAAGTGAGTGGGAGCTCTGTAGCATTTCTCATACTATATGTAGATGACATACTTTTGATGGGAAATGATATAGAACTCTTGGACAGCATTAAGGCCTACTTGAATAAGAGTTTTTCAATGAAGGACCTTGGAGAAGCTGCTTATATATTAGGCATCAAGATCTATAGAGATAGATCGAGACGCCTCATAGGTCTTTCACAAAGCACATACCTTGATAAGATATTGAAGAAGTTCAATATGGATCAGTCTAAGAAGGGGTTCTTGCCTGTGTTACAAGGTGTGAAATTGAGCTCAGCTCAATGTCCGACCACGGCAGAAGATATAGAAGAGATGAGTGTCATCCCCTATGCCTCAGCCATAGGTTCTATTATGTATGCCATGCTGTGTACCAGACCTGATGTAAACCTTGCCGTAAGTTTGGTAGGAAGGTACCAAAGTAATCCCGGCAAGGAACACTGGACAGCGGTCAAGAATATCCTGAAGTACCTGAAAAGGACTAAGGAAATGTTTCTCGTTTATGGAGGTGACGAAGAGCTCATCGTAAAGGGTTACGTCGACGCTAGCTTCGACACAGATCTGGATGACTCTAAGTCACAAACCGGATACGTGTATATTTTGAATGGTGGGGCAGTAAGCTGGTGCAGTTGCAAGCAGAGCGTCGTGGCGGGATCTACATGTGAAGCGGAGTACATGGCAGCCTCGGAGGCAGCACATGAAGCAATTTGGGTGAAGGAGTTCATCACCGACCTAGGAGTCATACCCAATGCGTCGGGGCCGATCAAGCTCTTCTGTGACAACACTGGAGCTATTGCACTTGCCAAGGAGCCCAGGTTTCACAAGAAGACCAGGCACATCAAGCGTCGCTTCAACTCCATTCGTGAAAATGTTCAAGATGGAGACATAGATATTTATAAAGTACATACAGACCTGAATGTAGCAGATCCGTTGACTAAACCTCTCCCTAGAGCAAAACATGATCAACACCAGAATTCCATGGGTGTTCGGTTCATCACAATGTAACTAGATTATTGACTCTAGTGCAAGTGGGAGACTGTTGGAAATATGCCCTAGAGGCAATAATAAAAGCATTATTATTATATTTCCTTGTTCATGATAATTGTCTTTATTCATGCTATAATTGTGTTATCCGGAAATCGTAATACATGTGTGAATAATAGACACCAACATGTCCCTAGTAAGCCTCTAGTTGACTAGCTCGTTGATCAACAGATAGTCATGGTTTCCTGACTATGGACATTGGATGTCATTGATAGCGAGATCACATCATTAGGAGAATGATGTGATGGACAAGACCCAATCCTAAACATAGCATAAGATCGTATAGTTCGTTTGCTAGAGTTTTTCCAATGTCAAGTATCCTTTCCTTAGACCATGAGATCATGTAACTCCCGGATACCGTAGGAGTGCTTTGGGTGTACCAAACGTCACAACGTAACTGGGTGACCATAAAGGTATACTACGGGTATCTCCGAAAGTGTCTGTTGGGTTGACACGGATCAAGACTGGGATTTGTCACTCCGTATGACGGAGAGGTATCACTGGGCCCACTCGGTAATGCATCATCATTATGAGCTCAAAGTGACCAAGTGTCTGGTCACAGGATCATGCATTACGGTACGAGTAAAGTGACTTGCCGGTAACGATATTGAACAAGGTATTGGGATACCGACGATCGAATCTCGGGCAAGTAACATACCGATTGACAAAGGGAATTGTATACGGGGTTGCGTGAATCCTCGACATCGTGGTTCATCCGATGAGGTCATCGTGGAGCATGTGGGAGCCAACATGGGTATCCAGATCCCGCTGTTGGTTATTGACTGGAGAGCAGTCTCGGTCATGTCTACATGTCTCCCGAACCCGTAGGGTCTACACACTTAAGGTTCGGTGATGCTAGGGTTGTAAAGATATGTATATGCAGTAACCCGAATGTTGTTCGGAGTCCCGGATGAGAACCCGGACGTCACGAGGAGTTTCGGAATGGTCCGGAGGTAAAGAATTATATATAGGAAGTGTTGTTTCGGCCATCGGGACAAGTTTCGGGGTCACCGGTATTGTACTGGGACCACCGGAAGGGTCCCGGGGGTCCACCGGGTGGGGCCACCCATCCCGAAGGGCCCCATGGGCCAAAGTGGGGAGGGGAACCAGCCCATAGTGGGCTGGTGCGCCCCCCTAGGCCCACCCCATGCGCCTAGGGTTGAAACCCTAGGGGTGGGGCGCGCCCCACCTTGGCTTGGGGACCACTCCAGCCCTGGCCGCCCCCCCCCTAGGAGATCCCATCTACTAGGGCCAGCGCCCCCCCTAGGGGAGCCTATATAAAGGGGGGAGGGAGGGGGCAGCCACCCCTTGAGCCTTGGCGCCTCCCTCTCCCCTGCAACACCTCTGTCTCTCTCGCGCGCGTAGTATACGGCGAAGCCCTGCTGCTGTGACGCCCTGCATCCACCACCACGCCGTCGTGCTGCTGGATCTTCATCAACCTCTCCTTGCCCCTTGCTGGATCAAGAAGGAGGAGACGTTATGCTGACCATACGTGTGTTGAACGCGGAGGTGCCGTCCGTTCGGCGCTAGGATCTCCGGTGAATTGGATCGCGTCGAGTACATCTTCCTCATCCCCGTTCTTTGAACACTTCCGCGCGTGATCTACAAAGGTATGTAGATGCAATCCAATTACTCGTTGCTAGATGAACTCCTAGATAGATCTTGGTGAAACCGTAGGAAAATTTTTGTTTTCTGCAACGTTTCCCAACATGTTCATCCGGTGTTGCCCTGAGAACGAGATATGTGCAGATCCTATCGGGATGTCGGTGCATCGGGCGGTCTTGCTGGTCTTGTTTTACCATTGTCGAAATGTCTTGTAACCGGGATTCCAAGTCTGATCGAGTCTTCCTGGGAGAAGGAATATCCTTCGTTGACCGTGAGAGCTTGTGATGGGCTAAGTTGGGACACCCCTGCAGGGTTTGAACTTTCGAAAGCCATGCCCACGATTATGGGCAGATGGGAATTTGTTAATATCCGCTTGTAGAGAACTTGACACTTGACTTAATTAAAATGCATCAAATGCATGTGTAGCCGTGATGGTCTCTTTTCGGCGGAGTCCAGGAAGTGAACACTATTCTTGTGTTATGCTTGAGCGTAAGTAGCTTCTCGACCGTTGCGTTGCTTCTCTTCTCGCTCTTATTTGCGTATGTTAGCCACCATATATGCTTAGTGATTTGTTGCAGCTCCACCTCACTACCCTTTCCTACCCATAAGCTTAAATAGTCTTGATCTCGCGGGTGTGAGATTGCTGAGTCCTCGTGGCTCACAGATACTTCCAAATAGTTGCGGGTGCCGATGATGCCAGTGCAGGGGATGCTAACAAACTCAAGTGGGAGTTCGACGAGGAGTCGGTCCATTACTATGTTTCTTTTCTGGATGATCAATAGAGGAGCCCAGTTGGGACGATCGGGGATCTAGCCTTTGGGATTGTCTTTCTTTTATTTTGGTTGCGTAGTCGGACCTTGTTGTATTCTGGATGATGTATGTTTAGCTTGTATTGTGTGAAGTGGCGATTGTAAGCCAACTCTTTATCCCTTTCTTATTCAGTACATGGGATGTGTGAAGATTACCCCTCTTGTGACATGCCTACCATGCGGCTATGCCTCTAAGTCGCACCCCGACACGTGGGAGATATAGCCGCATTGACAAATCTTACCTTCGACGGCATGCTTCGACGTGCTTGGAACAACGAGTCTATGAATGATCTTATCAACGACCTTGGAGGTGAGCTCATAAGTATGTTTGTTCCTCCAGACAGGTGGGCTCTAACGGTTATGGCATGGATGAAGAAGCCGTCCACCATACCGAAGGTGATTGGTGTTGAGATACTGGTGCAGGAACCGGGGTTGTACTATTCGTTGCCACCAAGGCCACCGCGGACCACATTAGGGATGTACCTGTATCGAGTGTTCGTGCATGTCGAAGAAGTGGTCAATCCATCAATCGAAGTCCTGTCGCCGCCGCTGGTGCCCGGGTCCGTCGACGACGTCCATTACAGGAGTCAACGTCAAACTTTCCATGTGTTGCTCGGAACGATGGATGGCACAGGGCCTACTCCATCGTGCGACAGAGGCCACTGCTTCTTTGGGAGAAGAGGCAGGGCTGGCTGCCTAGATGTGCTCTAATTTCAGGTAACAACTGAATCTTGTCAGATGACCTGTTCTGTTTTTTTACCTGAACTTTTTTTAGAAAGGGTTGTACATCAACATAATGTTCTAGCATAACTTATATATTGTGTTGTCTGTCTGTTTTCTTTACACAACATTCAAGATATTTCCCTTTCATTGATAAAGACGATGAACTGTTATGTACGAGTTCGTTGGTTTCAACATAGCCCTACCTGTAGCGACCCACTGCTTCCATCCTAATTGTGCCGCCTGCGTGTAATTTTTGTATGCAAGTTCAGTGTGCTATGATGTTCTATATGATTGTGTCAACTATATAAGTTTTTATTGAGCATCATCAATGCATATGGCTGAAAGATGTATTTACGAGCATCGACCGATGGGTGTCTCTCTCACTCACACACACACAGACACGCACACACACACATGCACACACACGCACAAGTGGGGCCCATTGAATTATTTCTTTGCTCGTGACAGCTTTTAATTAGGTTCCACTGTACTCTAGTTTTTCTTAAGTTATTAATTGAGCTCAGTGACTTCAAAAAGTTGTACAGAAGCCTTGTTTGGGCCTTTACGGCGTCGTTGAATGTGGGCTGAGTAGCCATGTAAGGTTGTACTGTACTACACAGGCCTTTTTTCAACATCAGCAATGCAACTGGGCCGACAGTTGTACACAATCCGGGTCAACTTGTTATTCTCTGCCCCGTTGGGCTACAAATCTTTCCTAGGAGGGATGCATTAGGCTTAACAAGAAAATGGGCTCTAAGAAATAATAAATGGCATGTAATTATAAAAAATGGGCAGTAACTATAAAAAATGCACCAAACACGTAATTAGTTTATAAAATATTACTTTGGATTTTGAAATTTTTTAATTTCATTAATTGTTGCACGCATAATTTTTAGTTGGATTTTTACGTAATAGAAATTTATATTTAAATTGTATTTAATCTGACTAGAAATTTCAGGACAAAAATATTTCGGATCCTATCAAAATGTGGGAAATTTCATTGAATTCTGTTTTGAACGGTTGGTTGAAATTATTAATCGTTGTCCTAGCTAGAAAATGGGTTGTACTTTTAACAAACTGTAAATGGGTTGTAGTAAATTCCATTAGAATTCAAAAATGGGTTGTGCATTCTTACAAATCGCAAATGGGGTATAAGTTCTTTGTCACATACTTGTGGGCCTACTAAGTTGACACGTATGCAAGGCTTTGTCAACTTATAGTCAACACACGGTTCTAGCAGCAGTGTCCGTTGGATGTCCATCCAACAGATGTCGTGCCTCTTCTTCAATCTTGGTTATTTTAGCTTCAGCCGCCCAAAAAATAATTCCTCCCCCTGACATCTGGGGCGCACCGTTTCGTAGGCTGACCTGTCGGTCTACTAAGTTGACGCGTACCAAGGGCTTTGTCAACATAGTCAATATAAGTGATTCTAGCTGCAGTGATCGTATGATGTCCATCCAACGGCCGTTGCGATTCTTCAACCTCTGGTCTTCTTGCTCCAGCCGCCCAAAGCAGCGCTGGTCATGCCGCCTGCTCCTGCCTCCCGTGGCCGGCTGTGCTGCCGCAGAGTCCTCACCTCCCTACCAATCCTATCGCTGGCCAGGCCCTGCGACGACGGCATCCTCACACCGCGGCCGAACCAGTGAACCCTCGTACTCCTCTCCGCGTGGGCATCCACTGATGCGTCTTCCCCTTCCTAGGCATCATCGTCGTCCACCGCCTTGGTGCTCTCGGCGCGGCATGGTCAACGTGGTCAAGGAATGACTTCCATCGGAAGAGTACTGTACATGGAGAGGCTGACAGCTGGGTCCACAGCCGCAGCAAGGAAGTGCCTCCTTATTACGCGCAAAATAATGATTCCTCCGCCTGACAGCAGGGACCCACCGGACGGGCCACCGTATTTCGCAAAAAAAATGTTTTCCCCCTGACTGGTGGGACCCACCAGCTACATCTTCACACGCAAGGAAGTGCGTCCATATTACGGGCAAAAAAATTATTCGCCCCTGACTGCTGGGACCCACCAGCTACATATTCGCACGCAAGGAAGTGCATCCCTATTATGGGCAAAAAACGATTCACCCCCTGACTGCTGGGACCCACCAGCTACATCTTCGCACGCAAGGAAGTGCCTGACAGTCAGGACCCACCCGGTCGAAGCGTACGTAGCGTTGTCATTCTGGTCGCGAACGTGTATGTACATACTAGTCAATCGGTCTATCTGCAGGCTGCAGCGATGAACCATGACCATGTAAGGAAGGGCACGTGTGGTAGTAGAGGCGCGCAAGTGTGGTAGTAGAGGCGCGCACGTAGCATGCACACGTACGTACAGCGGCCAGGGTGCAAGAAAGTAAATATGGCCGCGTACATACATACGGGCGGGGTCTCGAACACCTACTCGCGCATACGTACGGCCAGGGCTCATGTACATGGTTGTGGCTGGGTTGGAACGGAGAAAATGTGTCGTCGTTGTGTTCATGGGGAGGCAACGGAATGCGTCCTGTTCATCGGGAGGCAACGGAACGCGTGCTGGTCATCGGGAGCCAACCGGCTTGGACGGAACAGGCGATGGAAACGAGGCATGGCGTACCACAGAACGGAGGAAACGACCTTCTGTTTGACCGGCCACGGTGGAAACGGGATCCTATTCATCAGGAGGGGTCTGGCGTACCGCAAAACAGAGGAAACGAACCTCCTATGGTCGAAATGGGGTCCTGTTGATCGGGAGGGGTGTGGCGTACCGCAAAACGGAGGAAACGGACTTGTGTTGGAGCGCTACGGTCGAAACGGGGGTCCTTTTCATCAAGAGGGGTGTGTCATACCGCAAAATGGGACTCCACAGGATACTGTTCATCTCCACCGTCGACTGCCTCCACAGGCTACTGTTCATCCAGCCTCCACTGCGCGCTCCTCCACCGGCTACTGTTCAATCAGCCCTCTCCACGGGGGTCCTGTTCAACCACCCCTCCACAGGCTACTGTTCATCCAGCCCTCCACCGGCTACTTTTCAATCAGCCCTCCACTGTCTACTGTTCAACCAGCCCTCCACGGGGTAATGTTCATCCACCGGCTCGATCGATCGGGGTACTGTTCATCCAGCGGCAACGGCCTCTACTACCACGGGTTCCTATTCATCCAACCCCCACCAGGAACTGTTCATCCAAACCCCCTCAACAACGCTCACTCTTCATCCAGGGAAGGAGGCAGTAGTGTTCGACCGGCTTCAGTTAACAACAAGGGATCGATCGATTGCTCGAGTTCAGTAACGCGTAGCCTGCAGTGCAATCGCTCGGGTTCAGTTAGAGCCCAACGCCTCGCTCGGGTTTAGTTAGAGCGCAACGCCTCGCACACACACGCATACGTACGAGAGAAATGAGCATCTCTCAGCCCTCGACCACCCACCGTAACCGGGAACTCTCCCGATATTTTCCTCGCCCTCACTTCTACCATAGTTTTCGCCATCATGGACGGCCCAAAGAATGTCATGCAGCTGCGTCTCCGGCCCGCCTAGGACGAAAAGCCCATTTTCTGTCATGATTTTTTGTCATAGAAGTAGGACCCCACCACATCTATGATGATACCGGGTTTTCTCACAATTATCGTCATAGAAGTGTCATAAGTATAACAGAAAAATTTTCGTTCGGCCCAAAATGTCACGGATGTGTCTTTTTTTGTAGTGATTACCTTGGGGTGCCTTGGGCATCCTCAAGCTTAGGGTATTGCCACTCCTTACTCTCCTCATATCGATATCTCACCCAAAACTTGAAAACTTCAATCACACAAAACTTAACAGAACTTCATGAGATGGGTTAGTATGATAAAGACAAATCATTCATTTTGGTACTGTCAAGATAAGATTCATAATTGTTCTCACACAATTCCTACTGTACCTTATCATTTCCACAATTTATATCACTTAATATAAGCTATGGAAACACTAAAACAAGTAAACTATGCATTGAAAACAGAATCTGTTAAAAACACAATCTGTTAAAAACAGAATATGTTAAAAACAGAACAGTGTGTAAAGATCTGGACAATGACCATACTTCTGTAAATCCAAAAATTCTGAGAAATTAGGACAACTTAGAAAATTTGTATATAAATAATGTGTAAGAAATCAGAAATTTATCACATCTAGTGAATTTAAACAATTCTGTTATTGGAAGCAGAAGTTTCTGTTTTGCACAGAATCAAGTCAACTATCATCCACACTACCCCAAAGGCTTTAATTGGCACTTTATTGGAAAAAAACAATAAAACATGATTACTACCATAGCTTAATCATGTGGAAACACAAATATAGTAGGGGTAAATATTGGGTTGTCTCCCAACAAGCGCTTTTCTTTAATGCCTTTCTAGCAATCTAGGCATGATGATTTTAATGATGCTCACATGAAAGATAAGAATTGGAACACAAAGAGAGCATCATGAAGCATATGACTAGCACATTTAAGCCAAGCCCACTTCCTATGCATAGGGATTTTGTGAGCAAATAATTTTTGGCAGCAAGAATCAACTAGCATCGGAAGGCAAAACAAGTGCAACTTCAAAACTTTCAACATAAAGAGAGGAAACTTGATATTATTGCAATATGTAAAAGCATATTTTCCTCTCTCATAATAATTTTCAGTAGCATCATGAATGAATTCAAAAATATTACTATCACATAAAGCATTCTTTTCATGATTCATATTCATATAAATTTTACTACTCTCCACATAAGCAAAATTCTTCTCATTCATAGTAGTGGGAGGAGCAAATTCAACAAAATAACTATCATGAGATACTTGATTTATGTAATCAATTTGAGCATTAAAATCATGATGATAAGTTTCACGGTTATCATTACAATAATCATCATAGATAGCAACTTTTTTATCATAATCAATTGAAAACTCTTCCGAAATAATGGATTCATCATTAAATGAAGTCATGACCTCTCCAAATCCATTTTCATAATCATTACAACAAGATTCAACACCCTCCAAAATAGTAGGATCATTAGTACCTAGAGTTGACACTCTTCCAAACCCACTTTCATCAATATAATCATCATAAATAGGAGGCATGCTTTCATCATAATACATTTTCTCATCAAAACTTGGGGGACTAAAAATATCATCTTCATCAAACATACCATCCCCAAGCTTATGGCTTTGCATATCATTAGCATCATGGATATTCAAACAATTCATACTAACAACATTGAAATCATGCTCATCAATCAAAGATTTTATGCCAAACATTTTATTGAAATCTTCTTCTATCAATTGAGCACAATTTTCCTTTCCATCATTTTCACAAAAGACATTATAAAGATGAAGCATATGAGGCAACCTCAATTCCATTATTTTGTAGTTTTTTCATAGACTAAACTAGTGATAAAACAAGAAACTAAAAGATTCAATTGCAAGATCTAAAGATATACCTTCAAGCACTCACCTCCCCGGCACCGGAGCCTGAAAAGAGCTTGATGTCTACTACGCAACTTATTCTTGTAAACTTGTGTTGGGCCTCCAAGCGCAGAGTTTTGTAGGACAGTAGCAATTTTCCCTCAAGTGGATGACCTAAGGTTTATCAATCCGTGGGAGGCATAGGATGAAGATGATCTCTCTCAAACAACCCTGCAACCAAATAACAAAGAGTCTCTTGTGTCCCCAACACACCCAATACAATGGTAAACTGTATAGGTGCACTAGTTTGGCGAAGAGATGATGATACAAGTGTAATATGGATGGTAGATATAGTTTTTGTAATCTGAAAATATAAAAATGGCAAGGTAGAAAGTAGTAAAAGTGAGCATAAATGGTATTGCAATGCTTGAAAACCAGGCTTGGGGTTCATGCTTTCACTAGTGCAAAGTCTCTCAACAATGATAAAATAATTAAATCATATGGCAATCCCTCAATGTGCGACAAAGAGTCACTCCAAAGTTCCTATCACGGAGAACATAAGATGAAATTGCTTGTAGGGTACGAAACCACCTCAAAGGTATTCTTTCTGATCAATCTTTTGAGCTATTCCTATAAGTGTCACAAACAGCCCTAGAGTTCATACTAAAATAACACCATATGATAAACATTAATCAACCCTAATGTCACCTAGACACTCCAATGTCACCACAAGTATTCATGGGTAAATTATACGATATGCATCAATCAACTTCCGATTCATAATATTCAATCCAACACAAAGAACCTCAAAGAGTGCCCCAAGATTTCTACCGGAGAAACAAGGATGAAAACATGCATCAACCCCTATGCATATATTACCCCAATGTCACCTCGGTGATCCACGAGTTGAGTGCCAAAACATACATCAAGTGAATCAATAGAACACCCCATTTTCACCACGGGTATCCTACGCAAAACATACATCACGTGTTCTCAAATCCATAAAAGTATTCAATCCAATAATAGTGAAACATCAAAGGTAAAACTCAATTCATCACAAGAAGATAGAGAGGGAGAAACACCATATGATCCAACTATAGTAACAAATCTTGCGGTACATCAAGATCGTGCCAAATCAAGAACACGAGAGAGGCATATCAAACACATAGCTACTAGTACATACCCTCAGCCCAAGAATGAAGTACTCACTCCTCATCATGGTGGCCGCCGGGATGATGAAGATGGCCTCCGGTGATGATTTCGCCCTCCATCAGGGTGCCTAAATGGGGTCCCGATTGGTTTTTCGTGGCTATAGAGGCTTGTGGCGGTGGAACTTCTCATCTTGGGTTCTTTTGGGGGGTTTTGGTATTTATAAGAATTTTTTGCGGGGGGCGCGCCGTAGGGGGTGGATGCCCCCTAGGCTTGTGGCCTCCTCGGTCACTTCCTGGCCTAGCTCTGGTACTTCGGGGTCTCTTTTGGTCCATAAAAATCACCGTAAATTTTTAGCCCATTCCGAGAACTTTTATTTCTGGACAAAAAACGACACCACGGTATGTGTCATAGTAAAACGGAATGGTAGAAGTTGCATGGCAATATATTTCGGAATGGCTTTGGAAATGACATAATAGGTAGGTATGGTGGTTGTTTTGAGGAAGATATAAGGTGGCTTATGTGTGAAAGAGTGTATCATATCACGGGATTTGGATGCACCAATGAAGTTTGCACCAACTCTCAACATGAGGAAGGGCAATGCACGGCACCAAAGAGGCTAGCAATGGTGGAAGGGTGAGAGTGCATATAATCCATGAACTCAACATTAGTCATAAAGAACTCACGTACTTATTGCAAAAGTTTATTAGCCATCGAAACAAAGTACTAATACGCATGCTCCTAGGGGGATAGATTGGTAGGAAAAGACCATCGCCCGTCCCTAACCACACTCATAAGGAAGACAATCAAAAATAAATCATGCTCCAACTTCATCGCATAACTAGACACCATACGTGCATGCTTCGGGAATCACAAACCTTAACACACATATTCTTACTAATCCACAATTACTCACTAGCATGACTCTAATATCACTATCTTTATATCTCAAAACAAATGCAAGGAATCAAACTTCTCATATATTCAATGATCTTCATGAAAGTTTTTATTATATCACTCTTGAATACCCATCATATTAGGACTAAATTCATAACCTAAGCAAATTGCCATACTATTTACAAGACTAACAAAATAATATAAGTGAAGCATGACAGTTCATCTATTTCTTCAAAATAAAACCACCACCGTGCTCTAAGAGGATATAAGTGAAGAGCAACTGCCTAGCTCAAAAGTTATAAGTGAAGCACATAGAGTATTCTAATAAATTCACAATTAATGTGTGTCCCTCTCAAAAGGTGTGTACAGCTAGGATGATTGTGGAAAACTAAAAGGCAAAGACTCATATAATACAAGACGCTCCCAGCAAAACACATATCATGTGGTGAATAAAAATATAACCTCAAGTAATTTTACCGATGGATTGAAGAGAAAAAAGGGGGATGCCATCTGGGGCATCCCCAAGCTTAGATGCGTGTTTGTCCTTGAATGTTACCTTGGGGTTCCTTGGGCATCCCCAAGCTTAGGCTCTTGCCACCCTTATTCCGTAGTCCATCAAAACTTCACCAAAAACTTGAAAACTTCACAACACGAAACTCAACAGAAAATAACCATTTTTAGGTACTGTTGTAAACTCATTCAAATTTTATATTGGTGTTATATCTACTACATTACAACTTTTCAATGGTTCATACCCCCCCCCCCCCCCCGATACTACCCATATATTTATCAAAATAAGCAAACAACACAATGAAAACAGAATCTGTCAAAAACAGAACAGTCTGTAGTAATATGGACTTTAGCCAAACGTCTGTAACCCTAGAAATTCTAAAAAATTAGGACAACAGATAAAATTTGTATATCAATCTTTTCTAAAAAAATAGAATTTTATCAAGCTCTAGTGAATTTTAACAATTCTTCTACTGGATGCAAAAGTTTGAGTTTTCAGCAAAATCAAGTTAATTATCACCCAATCGCACATACTGCCCCAATTATGGTACCTCCGTGCGATTAAATTTCACCAACTCGACAAAACGCAAATCGCGATGCGGCAAATATCCAACGGCTGACGAAATGAATGAGACCATAAGTACAATGGTGGTGCTTAAACTGGTCACGGGTATTCACTTTTGTGCTTGAACTTGAAAAATACATCGAACTGGTTTCATAACTTGCCATGAACATGCAAATACAGTTCAAATCTCATCTGTATACGCTGACAAGGCATGCAACGTGGCATGCGGCCCGCTGTCAATGACTGGATGGTAGGAAAGAGGGCGTGTGGCCTAGTTTTTTTAAATAAACCCTAAAATTATTTTTCTTACAAATAGGACCTTGGAGAGAAACAACACACATTTCTAGAATAAAAATTAAGGCCTCCTTTGGTTCATAGGATGAATAATATAGGAATACGAAAATCACAAGAAGTGAGATGAGATGCATCTCAATTCCTATAGAGAAAGAGATGTTATTTGGTGCATAGGATAGGTTTTTTTCACTAAGTCTAGGCTTATGTCTTTTCTTTTAAGATGTGAAGGATTGATTCCTATCCTACATAGGAATATGAATTCATTCCTACAAACCAAAGGTCTCCAAAGGGGGCCTAAAACTTTGGTCTAGTCAGAGTTCGAACATGTGACCTGCTGCTAGCATGTAGGTGTGTCTAGCTAGTCGATCGCCACCCACTTGTTGGGTTTTAGGGATCCATACACTTTATATACACTAGGCGGAACAACATAAAAATGTGTTGGGTCTGTGATTCAAACATCTAACCAAATGTTATATAACAGCCTCGGATACCACTCCAACTAAAAAGGTCTCATGTTTCTAAAGTGTAATATGTATATTTATGACTGTATAACAAACATAATTTTAAAAAGAATGAAAAAATTACATGTCACTTTAGAAAGAATCCAAGTGTTACTTTAAAAAATATTCATACAATTTTAAATATTTATAAATTTTAATTTTTTATATGATTCAAATATTACTCATGTGACAATCTGCAATCTGAAGGCGCACTAGGCTCATTTGTTTTGAAAACACACAAAAAATTTATGTATTGTATAAGGTTTTTAAAACAACACAAACAAATACTTAAAGCATGAACGCTTTTATGTACTGCATGAATATTTTATTAAAAATCTGGAAAATTTTAAAATTATATGGTGATTTGTTTAAATATACAAAAATTTATAAAATTACTTAAATAATTTATTAAAAATTCTAGCACTTTTTAAAATTATAAATTTATTTTCATAATTTTTTTGTTGAAATATTCCATAGATATTTTATGAAATTATATGAACTTTTTAAATGTATTTCATTTCAATTATATGTATATTATTTATAACACACACACAATTTTATAATTTACATACTTTTTTGCAAATTTCTAAATGGAAAAAAATAACACGTTGAAAATGGGTTTCGCTGTGGTGTGTTTTACCCACACCAACACATTATGTTATAAACAGAAATTTATCTTTTATAACATTATATGTCGTGGTTTGTAGTGGTACAAGTTCGAACTATTGACCCAACATTTATTTTGCTTGAAGAATTACTTTGTCCCATCTTTTTGGATGGATGACTCAAGACGCTTTCAAAAACCATTAGTGACAATGTTCGTGTGGATGAGAAAGTGACAATATAGTTGCTCCAGTCCAATTGCAGCCTCCTTACCAAAGTCTTTGGAGTATTTCTTCGAGCGGAGATTGATACCGCAAAGAAGGTGTATTCAAGACGTTTCATGGTAATTCTTAGTTATAGGAATTACTTTGTATTTTCTTAAATCTTTAGGTCAAAATCAGTGTAGCTATAATTGTTATAAGTACGAATAAAGTTATAGATGTTTTTTTAATACTTCATTTTTGTTGATCAGCCTTATAGTATATAAACAACAAAATATGCGAACCAACTTGTGGTTGGATGGTTATAGGGATAGTGCTATTCCCAGCACACCGGGGTTCAAGTCCTAGTGCTCGCATTATTCCTGAATTAATTTCAAAATTTCTGCATAGGGCTGTGCGTGTGTGCGTTCATAGGAGTGAGTGTATACGTGTTTGTATGAACGCTTACATCTGTACTGTCTTTAATTTTTTTGGTTATTTGGTCTACTGGCTGGCCACGCCCACATGCGAGCCATGGGTTGCTTTTTTTAGGGAAACTTCATGCCGCTTTATTTAAACAAAGTCTGGAATGTCATCAGAAATTACATCTAAGATAAAATCTGGTGGCAAAGCCAACCAAGTCTCGCACCGTTCCTCTCCTACTCCTACTTTAACTAGTTTGTGAGCGGCAACGTTTCCAGACCGACGAACCCAAGAAACCTTGAAATCCATCAATGAGTTGAGCATTTCCTTGATGTCTTGCACCCAAGGCCCTACAGCAAAAAGGTTCCGTGCCATGGGTTGCTGGTTCGAACCCCATTTCTGGAAAAAGAAAAACAAAAAACAGGCCACACGCCCTCCTCACTGAGATTTGAATCTTATTGACTATGCCAAGTTATAAAATCAGTTTGTTGTATTTTGCAAGTTCAAGCACAGTGCAATTACCTAAAAAATTATCTTAACTAGTTGAGTTTTATATAGCATATCTCAAAAGTAAACACTGAGGCTCTGTTTGATAGCTCAGTTTTTTCTCAGTATTATAGGAATACTACCGTTTTCTAAATTACTACGGTTTTAATTACTATGAGTTGTTTGGCAACTAAAAAACTATAGTATTTGAAACTGCAATATTGCCAAAACTGCAGCATTTCCTCTATATCTATACCAATATAAAAAGACCCAAAGAGGCAAATCCAAACCATCTCGACCGTCAAATCATGTTATCTAGTGGTTCAAATCCCTCCAATGTTGAGCACCAAACACGTTTAACGCTCTAATTACCCACCACTGCCATTGATTATAAACACGTTTTGACTCAACGCTATCCCGTGAAATCTGCTTTGTAATTAATATCCTACCGTTCCCGTGAAAAAATTAATTGATATCTTATCAAATATACTAACCTGCAATAGATATATCGTACCTAATATAATGTGCAACTAATATCCTATCTAATATAAACGTGCATTGCACGTATATTATTACTAGTTAAAAAAAGAACCCACAACCTCTTTTTAAACAGAGCAAGCGAAGAAAATGAATCTATTCGTTATCGCCTTCCTCGCTGCAAGCCGCCGCCGCCGCCGCTCTCTGTTTGAGATCGTTGGCCATGGACAAAGCAAGAGAAGGCAAAATGATGTCTATCATACTTCCGCTTGTGCTCCTCCTTCCCTCCACCTACGCCCCATGCATCTAGTCAGTCTGCTGGCCAGCAATGGTCGTGCTGACGGCTGCAACGCAAGTCCACAAGGCAATATTCTGTCCCGCAGCTGATGCCCAGCATGCCGTCTGGTTTGTTTGTGCACGCATGGCTGTTCAGTTTGGAAGGTGTTGAGTTTAGTGGTAAATTTGCATTTGGTATGATTATGTACTAATGTGTAAATTATAAATGTCAGAAGGACAAGAGTGTAAAGAAGGAAGATAGAGATAAGGAAAGGAATGGACGGCAGCTCACCCCGCCGCTCCAGTTCTCTGTATTGTGAACTCCTCTCTCAAATCCCTAGTTGATTTACACCAAAATTTGTTTCTTTTTGAGAGATTCAACATGGCACCAGAGCAATCGGTCATGGACCCGGATTTGATCTGATTAAGTTTGCTGCTCGTCTGGGTCGTAACCGGCTGTCCGCCTTTGTGCGTGGTAGCCAAACTTCGTCAAGGTCTCCATCGTCCTCGTGCAGGGCCCCATCTTTCGGCTGTGCCGCGGTGCCTTTGTGCTGCCGTCCTCCTGGCAGGCCGCATCCTCCTGCTGCTCCGCTCCACGTTGCCTTTGTGCTGCTCCATTGCCGTCGTCGTGGTGTACAGGTCTGAACTCACTAGTAGAAAAGAGGGCTTTGGTTCAGGCCGGGTCAGCCCATTAGTCCCGATTCAGTCCAGAACCGGGACCCATGGGGGTATTGGTCCCGGTTCGTGAGGCCAGGGGCCTGCCGGGCCTCGTGGGGGCATTGGTCCCGGTTCGTCTGGCCCCTTTGGTCCCGGTTGGTGGGACGAACCGGGACCAATGGGCCTCGCTCCTGGCCCACCACCATTGGTCCCGGTTGGTGGCTTGAACCGGGACCACATGCTTCCTTTTAGTCCCGGTTCATGCCACAAACCGGGACCAATGAGGTGCCTATATATACCCCTCGCCCACGAGCAGAGCACTCCAGTGCTCTGTTTTTCTCTGGCCGGCGAGGGGAGGGCTTTGTGGTGCTCTAGCTCACCTTCTATGCACATGAGGTGTTCGATGAAATGCCCGAGCCACACTAGTTTAGCTTTCTCCTCTCGAAGCTCGACCTCAAAACTCCATTTTCCTCGAGATTTTTCTAGGTTTAGCGGCCCGTCACGTCCCATTTCCATCTTCACCACCGTCGATCGCCCGCGCCGATCTCGTCGCCGGCACCACCGTGGTGAGCCTCTTGTTCTTATCTTCTTTCTAAAAGAAAAAATTCTTACTTTAGATAGATACTTGTCTAATTTTCTTACTTTTATTATTGCTTGTTTGTGTATGTTGCGATGGTTTTGGTATCCGCCCCCGTCGGCCCTCGTCCTGGCTATGATTTAGATGTGGTATATATTATCTTTTTATAACTATTTGGTTCATTTATTGTTTATGACAATTATGCCGACCAACGTGACATAGATTTTATTTATGTAGGAGGTAGTTGAACCGGAAATTCCAACTGACCCTATTGTCGAGAGGTTAAATTTAGTTGAAGAAGAAAACAATTACTTGAAGGAAAAAATAAAAAAATTGAGGAGGAGAAGATGATATTGGAGTTGCATATTGCGGATGCTGTCGATGATCACAAGATCAAGATGGATGCAATGCGGTTGAAGATGAGAACGATTAGAAAATATGCCATTCATACTGAGGCTTGGTATCATTATGTCGTTGGATCAATTGTTACCTTGGTTGCAATTATGATCGCATTTGTTTTCGCATTGAAATGTTTTACATAGTTTCAATGTATGGTTTAATTAATTAGATGCTCTGGAGAGCTATATGTTGTTAGATGAGAACTATGTATGTACTTTGGTTTTAATGTGATGCTGAACTTCTATTAATTTGGTCACTTAATTATCTATTCATGATGTTCTGTAATGGTTTTTGACACACTTAATTATATATAATGCACGCAGATGAACCGGCAATGGATGTATGGTGACAGACACACCTCCGAGTACATTAAGGGCGTGCATGATTTTCTCGAAGTGGCTGAGGCAAACAAGCAGAATGGTTTTATGTGTTGTCCATGCCCTAAATGTGGGAATACGAAGTCTTACTCTGACCGGAAAATCCTTCACACCCACCTGCTTTACAATGGTTTCATGCCACACTATAATATTTGTACAAGGCATGGAAATATAGGGGTTATGATGGAAGACGGCGAAGAAGAAGAGGATGATGACAACTATGTGCCCCCTGAATACGGTGATGCTGCAACAGGGGAAGCTGCTGAAGATGAAGAGGAACCAGACGATGTGCCCTATGATGCTGCAACGGGAGAAGCTGCTGAAGATCATGATGAACCAGATGATGTGCCCGATGATGATGATCTCCGCTGGGTCATTGTCGATGCAAGGACGCAATGCGAAAGTCAAAAGGAGAAGCTGAAGTTCGATCGCATGTTAGAGGATCACAAAAAAGGGTTGTACCCCAATTGCGAAGATGGCAACACAAAGCTCGGTACCGTACTGGAATTGCTGCAGTGGAAGGCAGAGAATGTTGTGCCTGACAAAGGATTTGAGAAGCTACTGAAAATATTGAAGAAGAAGCTTCCAAAGGATAACGAATTGCCCGATAGTACATACGCAACAAAGAAGGTCGTATGCCCTCTAGGATTGGAGGTCTAGAAGATACATGCATGCCCTAATGACTGCATCCTCTACCGCGGTGCGTACAAGGATCTGAACGCATGCCTGGTATGCGGTGCATTGCGGTATAAGATCAGACAAGATGACCCTGGTGATGTTGACGGCGAGCCCCCCGGGAAGAGGGTTCCTGCGAAGGTGATGTGGTATGCTCCTATAATACCACGGTTGAAACATCTGTTCAGAAATGAAGAGAATGCTAAGTTGATGCGATGGCACAGTGAGGACCGTAAGAAAGACGGGAAGTTGAGAGCACCCATTGACGGGTCGCAGTGGAGAAAAATCGAGAGAAAGTACTGGCCTGAGTTTGCAAGTGACCCAAGGAACGTATGGTTTGATTTAAGTGCGGATGGCATTAATCCTTTCGGGGAGCAGAGCAGCAACCACAGCACCTGACCCGTGACTCTATGTATGTATAACCTTCCTCCTTGGATGTGCATGAAGCGGAAGTTCATTATGATGCCAATTCTCATCCAAGTCCCTAAGCAACCCGGCAACGACATTGATGTGTTTCTAAGGCCATTAGTTGAAGAACTTTTACAGTTGTGGAATGGAAACAGTGTACGTACGTGGGATGAGCACAAACAGGAGGAATTTAACATGCACGTGTTGCTGTTTGTAACCATCAACGATTGGCCCGCTCTCAGTAACCTTTTAGGACAGACAAACAAGGGATACCACACATGCACGCACTGTTTAGATGAAACTGAAATTATATACCTGGACAAATGCAGGAAGAATGTGTACCTGGGCCATCGTCGATTTCTTCCGACCAACCATCAATGTTAAAAGAAAGGCAAGCATTTCAAAGGCAAGGCAGATCACCGGAAGATGCCCGCCATGCATACCGGTGATCATGTACTTGCTATGGTCAATGATTTACACGTAATCTTTGGAAAGGGTCACGGCGGACTAGCTGTTCCAAATGACGCTGCGGGACACGCACCCATATGGAAGAAGAAATCTATATTTTGGGACCTACCCTACTGGAAAGACCTAGAGATCCGCTCTTCAATCGACGTGATGCACGTGACAAAGAACATTTGTGAACCTGCTAGGCTTCTTGGGCGTGTATGGGAAGACAAAAGATACACGTAAGGCACGGGAGGACCTGCAACGTTTGCACGAAAAAGACGGCATGCCTCCGAAGCAGTATGAAGGTCCTGCCAGCTACGCTCTTATGAAAGAAGAGATAAAAATCTTCTTTGAATGTCTGCTCAGTATGAAGGTCACAACTGGCTTCTTGTCGAATATAAAGGGAATAATAAATATACCAGACAAAAAGTTTCAGAACCTAAAGTCTCATGTATGCCACGTGATTAGGATGCAACTGCTTTCGGTTGCATTGAGGGGGCTTCTACCGAAAAACGTTCGATTAGCCATTGTGAAGCTATGTGCATTCCTCAATGCAATCTCTTAGAAGGTGATCGATCCAGAAATCGTACCAAGGATAAGTTGTGATGTGGCGCAATGTCTTGTCGGTTTCGAGCTGGTGTTCCCACCATCCTTCTTCAATATCATGACGCACGTCCTAGTTCATCTAGTCGATGAAATTGTCATTCTGGGGCCTGTATTTCTACAGAATATATTCCCCTTTGAGAGGTTCATGGGAGTCCTAAAGAAATATGTCCGTAACCGCATTAGGCCACAAGGAAGCATCTCCATGGGCCATCAAACAGAGGATGTCATTGGGTTTTGTGTTGACTTCATTCCTGGCCTTAAGAAGATAGGTCTCCCTAAATCGTGGTATGAGGGGAGACTGACCGGAAAAGGCACGCTGGGAGGGGACTCAATAATATGCAGGGACGGATATTCTTGGTCTCAAGCACACTACACAGTTCTATAGAACTCTACCTTGGTGACCCCGTATGTCAATGAACACAAGAACAGTCTGCGGTCCAAACACCCGGAGCAGTGCGACGACTGGATTACATGTGAACACATCAAGACTTTCAAAATAATGGCACTAAGAGAAAATAAATAATGCAAAAAATAAAACAAAAAATGGAAAGAAAAAACTAATGGCACTAACAGAAAGTTTATAATTTTTCTGACCTAAAAGGAAAAAGAATTAAAAATAAACTTCAATAAAATAAATAAAAATATCAACAATAAGTATTTTGTTGTAAGTAGAAACAAAATAAAATAAATAAAAAAACAAAAAAAACAAAAAAAACAAATTTGAAAACTAATGGCACTAATAGAAAGTTTATAATTTTTGTGACCTAAAAGAAAAATAATTAAAAATAAAATTTAATAAATTAAATAAAAATAGCAACAATAAGTATTTTGTTGTAAGTAGAAAAAAATAAAAAAAATAAAGCAACAAAGAAAACAAAAAAATTGAAAACTAATGGCACTAACAGAAAGTTTATAATTTTTGTGACTTAAAAGAAAAATAATTAAAAATAAACTTTACTAAAATAAATAAAAATAGCAACAATAAGTATTTTGTTGTAAGTAGAAACAAAATAAAATAAATAAAGCAACAAAGAAAACAAAAAAACAAATTTGAAAACTAATGACACTAACAAAAAGTTTATAATTTTTGTGACCTAAAAGAAAAATAAGTAAACCTAACCTTTAATAAAATAAATAAAAATAGAAACAATAAGTATTTTGTTGTAAGTACAAACAAAATAAAATAAATAAAGCAACAAAGAAAACAAAAAAAGTGCCACCTACCGAGCCCCCACGGCCTGAATACGACTAGAAACCCTACCATGGGCCAGGATTCAGGCCCGCAGGAGGCCCAGTAGGCCCACAGGCACACAGCGTACGGTTAGGCCCGAAAGCCTACAATTGAGAGGAGTTCGAGAGGGTGGGCGCAGCAGCGCTTATAAACCACTCTCGAGCTCTCTCAGCTAGCGAGGTGGTACTAAACTTTTGACGCGGGGCAGCACAAGGCCTTTGGTCCCGGTTGGTGCCACCAACCGGGACTAAAGGGGTGCATCGGTCATGGTTTGCAGCACCAACCGGGACCAATGCCCCTGCCATGCCCCTTTAGTCCCGGTTGGTGCCACCAACCGGGACCAAAGGCCTCCGCTTCCCACCCTTTGGGCTGCTGAAAAGAGACCTTTGGTCCCGGTTGGTGCCACCAACCGGGACTAAAGGGGGCCATTGGTCCCGGTTGGTTCCACGAACCGGGACCAATGCTCTCAGTATATTAGAAAACACTTGTGAAATTTTCATTCAGTTCCTCATTCTCCCGCTGCCCCGCCGCCCACTGCCCCGTCGCCCGTGCCCGTCGCCACCGCCGCCGTCGCCCCCGCCCACCGTCGCCGCCCCCGTCGCCGCGCGCCACCTCGCGTCATCGCCGTCCGCCTCACCGTGCCGCCCCGCCGCCGCCGCCGCCCTGCTCCACCGCTGCCCCGACCTCGCCGCCTCGACGCCACCGCTGCCCCGCGTCGCTCAGTCACTGTCCCTGCCCCACGCGCCACCACCTGTGCCTCAGGTCGGCCCCGACCCCTCCCCACGCTCGTCGTCGTCGTCGCTCCGGGGAAGCACCACGCCGGCTCCCGCGACCCGTTCATCCCCGAGGCCGTTCGTCCGCCTCCACACCGATTCCGGCCGGCGACCTCAACCCCTCCCCGTGCTGTGAGCCCCTGCCTCCTCCCCTTTCCTTCTCATTGCGGTCCCCGCATGCCATCCGTAAGCGCCACTGCCAACCATCGTCGCCGTCGCCGACCACCACGGCCTATTTTTCATTTTTTGTTAAGATGTATGTATGTATGTTCATTGTATATATAATGCTCTGTATATGTTGTATAATGCTCTTTATATGTTCATATGTAACATTTAAGAAAAAAATGTGTTATGTTGGAGAAGAAAAGAGGAAGAAGGAAGAAGGAAGAAGAAGGAAGAAGAAGGAAAAGAAGGAGCGTGTATATGTCCTTTTTTTAGATCTTTTGTTTTTTTCATTTTTATAAAAATGTATATATGTATGTATGTTTTCTGTGTATATATATGTTCATGTATGCAAAAGATAGATTTTTAGAAAAGTTACGATTTTTTCTGTTCATAGATTTTTTTTGGGGATATTAATTATTGTAGAATATGCAAATGTTTGTATATTCATATGAAAAATGCATTAGGCAAAACCTTTACTTTTTCTAAATTTTCTATTTGAACATTTTAATAAAAACAAGCAATACTACTTCATGTATTTTGTCAGAAAGTTGCTAAGTGATATTAAGAAGGAAGAAGAAGAAAAAGAATGAGAGGAAAAAGGAAAATAAGAAGAGGAAGAAAGGAGAAGAAGAGGAGAAATAAATAAGAAGAAGAAAAAAGAAGAAAAAGAAGAGGAGGAGGAGAAGAAGAAAGGAATAGAGAAGAAGAAGAGAAAATAGAACATTCTATTTTCTCTTCTTCTCCTCTTTTTTTCTTCTTTTTTTCTTCAACCTTCTCCTCTATTAATATCTTCTTCTCCTTTTTTTATTTATTCTTCGTCTTCTTATTTTTTATAGAATATGTCATTGTCGATATACCCCGTGTCCCGATAACTTCAACACAAGGGGGGGTCGACCTACCCCCTCCCTGATAACATTATTTTCCCATGTATGTATGCAAAAGTTACATTTTAGAAAAGTTTTATATATCTAGCTAGGAAAGGAAGAAGAAGAAAAAGAATGAGAGGAAAAAGGAAAACAAGAAGAGGAAGAAAGGAGAAGAAGAGGAGAGGAAGAAGAGGAGAAATAAATAAGAAGAAGAAAAAAGAAGAAAAAGAAGAGGAGGAGAAGAAAGGAATAGAGGAGAACTTCTTCTCCTCTATTTCTTTCTTCTTCTCCTCTTTTTCTTCTTCTTTTTTTCTTCAATCTTATCCTCTATTAATATCTTCTTCTCCTCTTTTTATTTCTTCTTCGTCTTCTTATTTTTTATCGGATATGTCGTTGTCGATATACCCCGTGTCCCGATAACTTCAACACAAGGGGAGGTTCGACCTACCCCCTCCCCGATAAAATTATTTTTCCCATGTATGTATGTCGTCGTTGTCGATATAACCCCCTCCCGGATAACTTTGACCGTGATAACTTATACCATGGGAGCACCCCCCGGCCCTCTCGCTCGACCAAAACTCTCGAGGACACCCAAACCCTAGAAAAAATGATGTCGGTCTCCTACCCCCTCCCGCCGCGCCCCTACCCTTGAAGCGTTGCCGAGGCCACCCCAAACCCGGAATAAGCTAGGTCTACGTTTTCCACTAATATATCCACATGCTGTCATGTTCGTGTAATCATTGCCATTTTGTAATATTTGCAGAAAAAATGGAGTTCGGACGAGACGAGGAACAAGAACGGGTGTTGGGGACATAATCTTAACAGGAGGTGATGTCATGTCGTATCTTAACAACAATGATGGTCTGGAAGCAGAACAGGGTGAAGAAGAAGCAGGCTACGGTGATCGAAGAATGGAGGAGGAAAGACATGATTATGATGGCTCCGGTGACCCAATGCTGGTGCAAGAAGGAGCCCGTGGTGATGGCTCCGGTGACCGAACAGAGTCCGGCCAGGTAAATATATTAGTTAAGCCTGTGATGACTAGCTAATTGATGCATTCATTGTTTTGGTATGTACACATATTAATTAACTCTCGTCTAATTCTTCTTTCTTCTAGCCCTCCGGATCGAGCACAACTTCGGTAAAGAGACGAGGCCCGGAGAAAAAGTTGCGCTCGGATGAAAGGTTTGAGATCATAGCAATCGCGCGCGATGGCATGCCAATTGAACCCATCCGGACAAAGGAAGCATTTGCTGCTCAGTGCGGGGTTCTTGTTAGGGACAAGATCCCGATCAGCATCCAGCAATGGTGTAAGCCTAAGAATGAAGACCCTGAGGTGTCTTATGTCAATGATATGCAGAAAGATGATCTTTGGACTAAGCTGAAGGCAAATTTCACCCTACCGCCAAAGGAGGATCCAGAGAAGCCAGTTAAAGAGCAATTAATCAAGTCTCATGCTCTTAAGAAGATGGCAGACCTACTCAGGATGTGGAAGAATGAGCTGAAAATGTTTGTCGACAATGAAGAGACACCAGAACTCATCGACAGATATGAGAAGATCAGAGATCACTGGCCCGCATTTGTGGCCTACAAGACATCGGAAAAGAGTAAGAAGATGTCGGCGACAAACAAGAAAAATGTTGCAAAGAAGAAGCTTCACCATCACACGGGGTTAGGTGGCTACCTTAAAGCCCGGCCTAAGTGGGCCAAGGCTGAGAATGATCTGCTTGATAAAGGGATCGAACCCGAGATAATGAACTGGCCAGACCGTTGCCGGACTTGGTTCTTCGGGGTTGGCGGAACCTTGGACCCTGTATCAGGGAAATGTGTTTGGACGGACGAGCAAATGAACATACCAGTCAAGAAGCTAAAGCACTATATTGATGCAGTGCGGCAAGGGACGTTCGTTCCAGACAGAGAGAACAACGAGCTCACAATGGCCCTCAGGAATCCTAAGCACCCTGGACGGACACAAGGCACGCCAGGCTCCATTCCGTGGAAGGCTAGTTTTCCGGACGCAGGCGGTTACAAATGCCAGGAGAGGAGGAAAAAAGTGGAGCATGCCCAAATTCAGACGCTTCACAAAAGGGTTCAAGCGCTAGAGGAACGAGAAGTAGCTCGCAGCAAGCGACCTGCCGAAACTACCCTCGAAGCTACCCCGCCATCTCAGCGGAGAAGCGGCGTGGCTTCCACCGAGCTGCTTCAGCCGAAGCATGTCTTGACGGCTCCTGCTAGCTACCCCATGGATGCTATCACGGAGTCTAAACATTGCCACCTTATGACGCAATGGCAGAACTTCAAAGTCAAGGCGGATGTCGGCTCTGTTCGACCTACTAAACCCGACGCAACTTTTCACTGTAGTCTGATTCCAGAAGGATATGCCAAGGTGACGGTGGACGAAATAACAGAGGGATTTGAGGACCTCCAGCTTGACTACCCTACCGGTGAAGGGGAGACTCGGCTGGGTTCTTGTCTATTGACTCCATGCCTATGGCGGAAGGAGCTCATCCAGCTTCTGAATTGGACGCCTCCGCCTCCTCCTCCTCCTCCTCCGGCGAGTCAGGGCACTCCGCCTCCCCCTCCACCTCCTCCTCCGGCGAGTGATCAGGGCACTCAACCTCCTTCTCCGGCGCGTGGCGGCACTCCGCCTGTGCCGGCGCGCCTGAGCAGCCAGCCTCCTCCTTCTCCGCCTCGTCAGCAAGGGCGGAAGAGACCCGCCGCCGCTCCGGCTGCTCCGGCGCGTCGTAGTCTATCTCCTCCGCCTCGTAAGCAAGGAAAGAAGACAGCCGCAGCCGCTCCGTCTGCTCTGCCGGCGTCTAGCAGTACAACCAGAGGCGGGAGGCAATACAGATTCGATCCTTCTCTGAAGACTCCAGATAAGTTACCATACGAGAGGACCCCGGAGGAGAATGCCAAGATCGCGCAAGCCGAAGTGAGGAACTTCTTTGAAGGGGTGAAAGCAAAGAAACATCCACCTCCGGAGGAGAAGGTAGATCCAGTGAAAGCGAAGTGCACTCTGGCTGCCCTGAAAAAACCAGCAAAGTCTCCGCCGAAAGGCAACTATGACCGCATTATTGCAAAGTCATTTGTCAAAGAGGAGCGGTCGGGAAGTACTGTCAGTGATCAAAGGTTAAAAGAACGACGAGCTGGGAAAAAAATTCCCCAGCTCGGCGAACAAGCGAACCAATCGTGCCCCCCGCTCAAGGTGCCTACTAATGATCCGAGGATGGTGCCCGGTTATAGCAATCTTGGAGATTACCTGCCCGACGATGTACATTGCGAGTTCTTGGAGGTGGAGGAACACAAATACAAGTACGAGAAGCCTCTCGTCAAAGATGAAAGATCTCTAACAACGATGATGCGAAGATTCCATGATTGGTACATGAAAACCTGCAGAGAGTCTGGGGGAGGAATACTTTGACACTGAGAGTTAGAGAGGAGCATGACCTCATTGGAATTGAACTATTGAATGTTCCATTTGAGGAGTTCTTCCAGTTTTTCAATCAAAAGGCCCTCGATAAAGCAACGGTCACTTGCTACTGTCTGTAAGTAGTACTACTTCTGTCATTAAGTCTCTCTATATAGGTCAGCTCTTTCATTGCATGTATTTATAATTATCCTCACTATATTATGCAGATTGAAGATCGCCGAATTGAAGAAAAGACAAATCGGTGATATTGGGTTCATTAACACAAATCTCATAGATGCAACTGAGGTTAAATATCGTGCCGAAGATACCGAGGCCAACTTGCTACGATCGTTGGTAATAAATGAAAACAAAGATATAATACTCTTTCCTTACAACTTCAAGTGAGTGTTACTGTCTTGTGCATATTCGGTTTCCCTTATTAGTCCAGGTTATAGTAATGTAATTGATGAGTTATGCATGCGTGCGCAGGTTCCACTATATTCTCCTAGAGATTAAGCTTGAGCAGGGACTAGTAACCGTCTTAGACTCGAGACGAAAAGATCCCCAGGACTATGCGGACATGACTCAAATGCTCGAGAAGTAAGTTAAATCGATCATTATCCACCATATCAGCAACTTTGTTCATTTCCTGATATCAAGTAATTGTTTTCTTTGTCTGGCAGGGTTTGGAGAAAATTCACCAAAAAAGCTCCGGGACTGCCGAAGAAGCTGCAATTTAGACACCCGAAAGTAAGTACTATAGTAACATGTTCCGCGCATCTCCTAGTGATTCAAGCGCTAGTTTCATCAATACCATTTGGCATGCTTGCTTATCAGTTTGATTGACCTCTATTTCTTGTAAAGTGGTTGTGGCAGGAACAAGGGAATGATTTCTATGGATACTACGTTTGCGAGTCCATCCGCCACACGACCTGTGAACGAGGGTACTCTGACGAACAATATGAAGTGCGTAAGCAATAATATTCACAATTTTATTTTATTACCATCATTTGTGTTGAGTTTCATTTATTCATATATATATGTATTGACCCCCTTGTTCAAATTAGATGTTTCGGATGCTGGATGAACTCCTAGCACCAGATCGTATGCGAGCAATTCAAGAGGAATTGGCGGCATTCTTCCTTGACCATGTGATCGCTGAAGACGGAGAATACTATGTGGACCATGTGTTCATATATAATTCGGATATTATATTGTAAGAGACAATTATTGTACATATGTAGCCGGTAGTGTCGGATAGATTTACGAGGACTTGTTGTTCGACCAATCTCTCGGAGAAGGAGAGGTGGTCGATATCACTTCTCTCTGTATGCATATGTTCATGACGATCTTCTATTTCCTTTATTTGCTTACTAGCTAGCGTGTCTAGTCCTCTCTATATATACGTATATATAGCATCGTCCAAGCAAGGACATAAGAGAGGACACTTCTCTCTATTAATTAGCTAGCAAACACTATATTTGAAACACCTAAATTAAACCCCCAAAACCCCCAACCCCCCCCCCCTTCAAAAAAAACAAAAACCCCAGCCCTGAAATGCTGACGCGTGGATGCCTATTGGTCCCGGTTGGTGCCACCAACCGGGACCAAAGGCCCTCCTGCCTGGGCTCCGCGCACCGGCCACGTGGAGGCCCATCTGTCCCGGTTCGTGTAAGAACCGGGACTAAAGGGTTAGGGCATTAGTAACGACCCTTTAGTCCCGGTTCACAAACCGGGACAAAAGGCCCTTATCAACCGGGACGAATGGGGTTTTTTCTACTAGTGACTCTAAAGTATTCCTATGCTGCTTTAAGTAGGAACTACCACGGACTAGCTGGTATTGCCTTTTCTCTCAATAAGGTAGAAGTGTTTTCAGTCCAGCAGCTTGTGGTGGATTGAATCTTCCTCCTTTGTGGTAACTCGGTGTAGAGAGGATTGAACTATGTGTGAGCCTAGAAATACACTAATTGTTCAGTGGTCATGGGAGATACCAGTAGGGATTCTGGTATTGAGAAATTGTGTGAAAGTATGCAGTGTATGATTCACAGCTGATGGAGCAGGCACAAAGAAAGACAAGCAGTACTTCTGAAATTTTGAAGACCCTGGAACTCAATCCTGTCAGGTTAACTGGTCTGGGTGATTTTTTTAGCTGGTCTCGGAATGCCACATTGATTCTAGAGTCACATGGACTTCAGAAATTTTTGAAGGACGATGAAAAAAAAGCCAACGGATGTCACACAAGAGCAATGGGATCAGAATCAAAAGCGAGTTATGGTATGGCTGTTGGGGTTGATGGAGAAGACTGTTAGGGAACAAGTTGAAGGGTTTCAGTCTGCAGCTGAGGTGTGGATAAGCATTGAGAAACAGTTCTCAGGGAAATCGAACAAGATGCAAGTTAGTAGGATTTTCCATGAATTGAGGCAGATCAAGCAAGAGTAGAAGACAGTGACTGAATTTACGGGAGAAATCAAGAAACTCTATAGAGACCTGGAGTATTTTAGATCATTTAAGGCACATGATCCCAGGGACATACCCCTCCTTCAAGAGTGGTTTGAACCATTGTTGGTTCAGACTTTTCTTGATGGTCTGAACTCAGAGTTCAATCTCCGTTCCCAACTCATACAAGCCACAGCAGATTGGCCTACATTGGATCAAGCCATCTCAAGTATACTTGAGGAAGAAACACGGCTGGCCAATCAGATCACAACTTCACAAACAAATGTTGATAGCAGAGCTGCACTATCTTCAGTTAAGCAAATTCAGTCTCCTGGTACTTCAAGAAATGAGCAAGCAAATGCTACTAGATTTGACTACACGAGAAAGCCTAAGATGGTGTGTGACCACTGTAAAAAACCAGGCCATTTGAAGAAGAGTTGTTTTGATATAGTTGGTTATCCTCCTGGATGGCAACCGAAAAAATTTAACAGATTCACTAGTGGCGGTAGTAATGCAAGGAGGCCAGATCGAGCTCATCTTACTTTATTTGGGGGAGAACGGTCTGCTGTAACAACCCAAGCACTTGAAGAATTTAAAGGCAAACTTATGGCGAATACTTAAGAAGGCCCTGCTGAAGCTACATCTGATGCTCATTCTGGGAAAGGTACGAAGAATTTTTTAACATCTTGGATAATTGATTCAGGGGCCACAAATCACATGACAGGCTCATCTAAGAACTTTTCATCATATACCCCTTGTTCTGGAAGGGATAGGGTACGCATAGCTGATGGATCCTTAGCTCCGATAATGGGTTATGGGAACGTTAATTGTACTCCATCTCTGTCCTTAAGCCCAATCTTGCATGTCCCTAATTTTCTAGTGGACCTCTTGTTAGTTAGTTCAATTACAAACTCACGTAATTGCAAGGCATCCTTCGACCCTCACTCATGTACATTTCAGGATCTGAAGATAAGAAGAAATCTTGGGACTGGAATTGAGCACGACGGCCTCTACTACCTTAACAATGCCTTGTCTCCATCTCCGTATGCCCTCAGTATGATGAATAGCTTCACCACTAATGAATTTCTGCTGATGCATTATAGACTAGGGCATCTGTCATTCCAAGCCCTTGGTCGCATGTTTCCATCTCAAGTTAAAAATTATTGTAAGGAGAACATTTTGTGTGATGTGTGTGAACTGGCTAAACACACTAGAGCCAATTATCCTAGTAGTAATGAGAGAAGTAAGATACCTTTTGATGTGGTGCATTCGGATGTATGGGGTTCATTAGTTGTAACTGCCCTCACAGGGGATAGATATTATGTGACCTTCATTGATGGTTTTAGTAGGTGCACATGGATGTACCTCCCAAAGCATAAATCTGAAGTTCTCCCTGCATTCAAAGATTTTTTTAATATGGTGCGTAACCAGTTTGGCATGAATGTGAAAATATTATGCTCCGATAATGGTACTAAATATATCAATGGTAAATTTAGTAATTTCTTGTCTTCTTATGGTATTATTGTTGGGGAACGTAGCAATAATTCAATAAAATTCCTACGTGTCACCAAGATCAATCTAGGAGATACTAGCAACGAGAGAGAGGGAGTGCATCTTCATACCCTTGAAGATCGCTAAGCGGAAGCGTTACAAGAACGCGGTTGGTGGAGTTGTACACGCAGCGATTCAGATCGCGGTCAATTCCGATCTAAGCGTCGAACAACGGCGCCTTCGCGTTCAACACACATATAGCCCGGGGACATCTCCTCCTTCTTGATCCAGCAAGGGGAGAGGAGAAGTTGAGGGAGAACTCCGACAGCACGACCGCGTGGTGGTGATGGAGCTCGTGGTTCTCCGGCAGGGCTTCGCCAAGCACTACAGATGAGGAGGAGCTGTAGGAGAAGGGGAGGGGCTGCACCAGGGGAAGGGTTTGGCTCTTGTGGCAGCCCTCCCACCCCCCACTATTTATAGGAGAAGGGGAGAGGGGGCCGGCCCCTTCAGATCCCATCTAGGGGGGGCGGCGGCCAGGGAGGGAACCCTAGATGGGTTTTGGGCGCCCCCACCCCTAGGAGACTTGTCCCCCAAGCTAGGAGGGGCAGCTGCCCTAGGGGAGGCGCCCCCACCGCTCTTGGTTACGTGAGATGGGGTGGGAGGGGCGCACAGCCCCTTAGTGGGCTGGTGTGCCCCTTCCCCTTGGCCCATAAGGCCCCCCCAACACTTGTCGGGGCCTTCGAAACCCCTTTCGGACACGTTGGTCGTCACCCGGTACCCTCGGAACAATTCCGGACTCCAATACCCTTCGTCCAATATATCTATATTCACCTCCGGACCATTCCGGAACTCCTCGTCACGTCCGGGATCTCACCTGGGACTCCGAACAACCTTCGGTAAGCACATACTATTTCCCATAACAACTCTAGCGTCACCGAACCTTAAGTGTGTAGACCCTACGGGTTCGGGAACCATGCAGACATGACCGAGACATCTCTCTGGCCAATAACCAATAGCGGGATCTGGATACCCATATTGGCTCCCACATGTTCCACGATTATCTCATTGGATGAACCACGATGTCGGGGATTCAATCAATCCCGTATACAATTCCCTTTGTCTATCGGTATGTTACTTGCCCGAGATTCGATCGCCGGTATCCCCATACCTTGTTCAATCTCGTTACCGGCAAGTCTCTTTACTCGTTCCGTACCGCATGATCCCGTGGCTAACTCCTTAGTCACATTGAGCTCATTATGATGATGCATTACCGAGTGGGCCTAGAGATACCTCTCCGTCATACGGAGTGACAAATCCCAGTCTCGATTCGTGCCAACCCAACAGACACTTTCGGAGATACCTGTAGTGCACCTTTATAGCCACCCAGTTACGTTGTGACGTTTGGTACACCCAAAGCATTCCTACGGTATCCGGGAGTTGCACAATCTCATGGTCTAAGGAAATGATACTTGACATTAGAAAAGCTTTAGCAAACGAACTACACGATCTTGTGCTATGCTTAAGATTGGGTCTTGTCCATCACATCATTCTCCTAATGATGTGATCCCGTTATCAATGACATCCAATGTCCATGGTCAGGAAACCATGAGTATCTATTGATCAACGAGCTAGTCAACTAGAGGCTTACTAGGGACATATTACGATCTATGTATTCACACATGTATTACGGTTTCCGGTTAATACAATTATAGCATGAACAATAGACAATTATCATGAACAAGGAAATATAATAATAACCATTTTATTATTGCCTCTAGGGCATATTTCCAACAGTCTCCCACTTGCACTAGAGTCAATAATCTAGTTCACATCGTTATGTGATTAACACTCATAGTTCACATCGCCATGTGACTAACACTCAAAGAGTTTACTAGAGTCAATAATCTAGTTCACATCACCATTTGATTAACACTCAATGAGTTCTAGGGTTTGATCATGTTATGCTTACGAGAGAAGTGTCAGTCAACGGGTCTGCAACATTCAGATTCGTGTGTTCTTCGCAAATCTCGGTTTCATATTGTAGATGTTGCTACTATGCTCCACTTGGAGCTATTCCAAATGGTTGCTCCACTATACGTATCCGTTTTGCTACTCAGAGTCATCCGGATAGGTGTTAAAGCTTGCATCGACGTAACCCTTTACGCTGAACTCTTTATCACCTCCATAACCGAGAAACATTTCCTCATTCCTAAGGACAATTTTGACCGTTGTCCAATGATCCACTCTTGGATCACTCTTGTACCCCCTTGCCAGACACCTGGCAAGGCACATCGCGATACACATCATGGCATATCCTATAGAGCTATGGCTAAGGCATAGGGGACGACTTTCGTCCTTTCTCTTTCTTCTGCCGTGGTCGAGCTTCAAGTCTTAACTTCACACCTCACTACTCAGGCAAGAACTCCTTCTTTGACTGATCCATCTTTAACTCCTTCAAGATCATGTCAAGGTATGTTCTCTGTGAAAGTCTTATCAGGCGTCTTGATCTATCTCTATAGATCTTGATACCCAACATGTGAGCAGTTTTACACAGGTCTTCCTTTGAAAAACTCCATTCAAACAACCCTTTATGCTTTCTAGAAATTCTACATCATTTCCGATCAACAATATGTCATCCATATATACCTATCAGAAATGTCGTAGTGCTCCCACTTACTTTCTTGCAAATACAAGTTTCTTGCAAACTTTGTATAAACCCAAATGCTTTGATCGCCTCATCAAAGCATATGTTCCAACTCCGAGATGCTTGCTCCAGTCCATAGAAGGATCACTGGAGTTTGCATACCTTTTAGCATCCTTAGGATTGACAAAAACCTTTTGGTTGTATCACATACAACCTTTCCTCACAGAAACCGTCAAGGAAACTTTGTTTTGACATCCATCTGCCTGATTTCGTAAATGAAAATGTAGCAGCTGCTAAAATAGTTCTAACAGACTTTAGCATCGCTATGATTGAGAGAGTCTCATCATAGTCAACTCCTTGAACTTGTCGGAAACTTCTTTGAGACAAGTCGAGCTTCACAAATGGTGACATTACCATCAGCGTCTGTCTTCTTCTTAAAGATCCATTTATTCTCAATGGCTTTCCATTCATCAGGCAAGTCCACCAAAGTCCATACATGGATCCTATCTCGGATTTCATGGCTTCTAGCCATTTGTTGGAATCCGGGCCCACCATCGCTTCTTCATAGCTCATAGGTTCATCGTTGTCCAACAACATGACCTTTAAGACAGTGTTACCACTGAGAAGTTGTACACACCCTTGTCGACCTACGAGGTTCGATAGTAATTTGATCTGAAGCTTCATGATCATCATCATTAGCTTTCTCTTCAACTGTGATAGTTGCCACATAAACATCTTTCTGTGCTGCGCTACTCTCTGGTTGAAGTGAAGGTTTAACAACCTCATCAAGTTCTATCTTCCTCCCACTCAATTCTTTCGAGAGAAACTCTTTCTCAAGAAAGGACCTGTTCTTAGCGACAAACACTTTGCCCTCAAATCTGAGATAGAAGTTATACCCAATCATCTTGTTTGGTTATTCTATGAAGATACAATTTTCTGCCTTGGGTTCGAGTTTTTCTGACTGAAGCCTATCGACATAAGCATCGTAGCCCCAAACATTAAGAAACAACAACTTTGGTTTCTTGCCAAACCATAGTTCATACGGTGTCATCTCCACAAACTTAGATGGTGCCCTATTAAAGTGAATGTAATTGTATTTAATGCATAACCCCCAAAATAGCGGTAGATTGGTAAGAGACATCATACACCATATCCAATAAGGTTCGATTACGATGTTCGGACACACCATCATGCTATGGTGTTCCAGGCGGTGTCAATTGTGAAACGATTCCACCTTGTCTTTAGTGATTGCCAAACTCATAACTCAAGTACTTTCCCTTTGATCAGATCAAAGGAACTTGATCTTCTTGTTACAATGATTCTCAACTTCACTCTGAAATTGCTTGAACTTTTCAAACATTTCAGACTTATGCTTCATTAAGTAAATATACCCATATCTATTCAATTCACCGGTGAAGGTGAGAAAATAAGGATATCCATCGTGCGCGTCAACACTCATCGGACCGCACACATTAGCATGTATGATTTCCAGTAAGTCACTTGCCCGTTCCATTGTTCCAAAGAACGGGGTTTTAGTCATCTTGCCAAAGAGGCATGGTTCGCATGTGTCAAGTGATTCAAAATCAAGTGACTTCAAAAGTCCATTAGCATGGAGGTTCTTTCATGCGCTTTACACCAATATGACCTAAACGGCAGTGCCACATGAAAGTGGTACTATCATTATCAACTCTACATCTTTTGGCATCAATGTTATGAACATGTGTATAACTACGACCGGGATTCAATAAACCATTCACATTGGGTGCATGACCATAGAAGGTATTATTCATGTAGTCAGAATAACCATTATTCTCTGACTTAAATGAATAATCGTATTGCTATAAACATGATCTAATCATGTTCATGCTCAACGCAGACACCAATGCAAACAACATTTATCTAGGTTCAACACTAATCCCGAAGGTAGAGGGAGCGTGTGATGGTGATCACATCAACCTTGGAAACACTTCCAACACACATCGTCACCTCACCCTTAGCTAGTCTCCGTTAATTCCGTAGTTCGAGTTACCAATATTAGCAACTGAACCGGTATCTAATACCCAGGTGCTACTAGGAGTACTAGTAAGGTACACATCAATAATACACATATATCAAATATACTTTTGTTGAAGTTGACAGCCTTCTTATCTACCAAGTATTTGAGGCAGTTCCGCTACCAGTGACCGTTCCCCTAATAGAAGCACTTTGTCTCGGGTTTGGGTTCTTCGGTTTCTTCATTGGAGCGGCAAATGGCTTTCCATTCAAGAAGTTTCCCTTCTTGCCCTTGCCCTTCTTTGAAACCGGTGCTCTTGTTTACCATCAACACTTGATGCTCCTTCTTGATTTCTACCTTTACGGCCTTAAGCACGATGAACAGCTCCGGGATTATCTTCCCTTGCATGTTATAGTTCATCACGAAACTCTAGTAGCTTGGTGATAGCGACTGGAGAACTTTTGTCAATCACTCTCCTATCTGGAAGATTAACTCCCACTTGATTCAAGTGATTGAAGTACCCAGACATTTTGAGCACATGCTCACTGGCCGAGCTATTCTCCTCCATCTTGTAGGCAAAGGTCTTGTCAGAGGTCTCAACCTCTCAACACGGGCATGAGCCTGAAATACCAATTTCAGCTCTTCGAACATCTCATATGTTCTATGGCGTTCAAAACGCTTTTGGAGCCCCGACTCTAAGCCATAAAGCATGGCGCACTAAACTATCAGGTGGTCATCAGAACGTGTCTACCAGATGTTCACAACATCCACAGACGACGCTATAGGGGTTGGCACACCGAGTGGTGCATCAAGGACAGAAGCCTTCTGTGTAGCAGTGAGGACAATCCTCAGACTACGGCCCTAGTCTGCATAATTGCTTACAATATCTTTCAACTTAGTCTTTCTCTAGGAACGTATTAAAACAAAGAGCTAAAGCGCGAGCTATTAATCCACAACATAATTTGCAAAGACAATTTAGACTATCTTCATGATAATTAAGTTCATCTAATCAAATTATTTAATGAACTCCCACTCAGATATACATCCCTCTAGTCATCTAAGTGATACATGATCCGAATCGACTAGGTCGTGTCCGATCATCACGTGAGACGGACTAGTCATCGACGGTGAACATCTCCATGTTGATCGTATCTTCTATACGACTCATGTTCACCTTTCGGTCTCTCGTGTTCTGAGGCCATGTATGTACATGCTAGGCTCGCCAAGTCAACCTAAGTGTTTTTCATGTGTAAATCTGGCTTACACCCATTGTATTCGAACGTTAGTATCTATCACACCCGATCATCACGTGGTGCTTTGAAACAATGAGCCTTCACAACGGTGCACAGTTAGGGGGAACACTTTCTTGAAATTTAAGTGAGGGATCATCTTATTTATGCTACCACTTGATGACCCACAAGTATAGGGGATCTATCGTAGTCCTTTCGATAAGTAAGAGTGTCAAACCCAACGAGGAGCAGAAGGAAATGATAAGCGCTTTCCAGCAAGGTATTCTCTGCAAGTACTGAAATAAGTGGTAACAGATAGATTTGTGATAGGATAATTTGTAACGAGCAACAAGTAACAAAAGTAAATAAGGTGCAGCAAGGTGGCCCAATCCTTTTTGTAGCAAAGGACAAGCCTGGACAAACTCTTATATGATGTAAAGCGCTCCCGAGGACACATGGGAATATCGTCAAGCTAGTTTTCATCACGCTCATATGATTTGCGTTCGGTACTTTGATAATTTGATATGTGGGTGGACCGGTGCTTGGGTGCTGCCCTTACTTGGACAAACATCCCACTTATGATTAACCTCTATTGCAAGCATCCGCAAATACAACACAAGTATTAAGGTAAACCTAACCATAGCATGAAACATATGGATCCAAATCAGCCCCTTACGAAGCAACGCATAAACTAGGGTTTAAGCTTCTGTCACTCTAGCAACCCATCATATACTTATTACTCCCCAATGCCTTCCTCTAGGCCCAAACAATGGTGAAGTGTCATGTAGTCGACGTTCACATAACACCACTAGAGGAGAGACAACATACATCTCATCAAAATATCGAACGAATACCAAATTCACATGACTACTAATAGCAAGACTTCTCCCATGTCCTCAGGAACAAAAGTAACTACTCACAAATCATAAACATGTTCATAATCAGAGGGATATTAATATGCATATAGGATCTGAACATATGATCTTCCACCAATTAAACCAACTAGCATCAACTACAAGGAGTAATTAACACTACTAGCAACCTATTAGCACCAATCCCGGACTTAGAGACAAGAATTGGATACAAGAGATGAACTAGGGTTTTGAGATGAGATGGTGCTTATGAAGATGTTGATGGAGATTGCCCTCTCCCGATGAGAGGAGCGTTGGTGATGACGATGGTGATGATTTCCCCCTCCGGGAGGGAAGTTTCCCCGGCAGAACAGCCCCGCCAGAACCCTAGATTGGCTCCGCCAAGGATCCGCCTCGTGGCGGCAGAGTTTCGTCTGAGAAGATGGCTTATGATTTTTTTTTCATCGAAAGAGTCCATATAGCAGAAGATGGTCACTGGAGGGCCACCAGGGGGCCCACGAGGTAGGGGGGCGCGCCCAAGGGGTAGGGCGCGTGCCCCACCCTCGTGGGCAGGGTGTGGCCCCCTGGTGAAGTTCTTGCGCTCAATGTTTTTTATATATTTGGAAAACGTCATCCGTTAAGTTTCAGGACTTTTGGAGCTGTGCGGAATAGGTCTCGAATATTTGCTCCTTTTCCAGCCAGAATCCCAGCTGCCGGCATTCTCCCTCTTTATGTAAACCTTGTAAAATAAGAGAGAATAGGCATAAGTATTGTGACATAATGCATAATAACAGCCCATAATGCAATAAATATTGATATAAAAGCATGATGCAAAATGGACGTATCAACTCCCCCAAGCTTAGACCTCGCTTGTCCTCAAGCGAAAAGCCGAAATCGAAAAATATGTCCACATGTTTAGAGATGAAGGTGTCGATAAAAATAAAATACGGACATGAGGGCATCATGATCATTCTTAGAGAAGCAACTTATATAATTCTTGTCATATGATATCTTATGCTAGAGTAATAATTCAATCACAATATCTAGTATGAATCATAAACTTCATTGAAAACTGACAAACTATAATCTCAGTCATTGAGGCAGTTGCAATTTATCATAACATAGGAAAGAGTCAATGTATAAGAGCTTTTCAGCAAGTCCACATACTCAACTATCATACAATCTTTCACAATTGCTGACACTCACGCAATACTTGTGGGTATGGAGTTTTAATCGGACACAGAGAAAGATAGGGGCTTATAGTTTTTGCCTCCAAACGTTTTACCTCAAGGGTAATGTCAACAGTAATAGTTCATGAAAACCCACATCCAATTAGCCATATATACCAGGATCTTTCCAACATATTGTGTTTGCCAAAGGATAAAATGTAAAAAGGAATGGTGAAGGTTGATACGTCTCCGTCGTATCTACTTTTCCAAACACTTCTGCCCTTGTTTTGGACTCTAACTTGTATGATTTGAATGGAACTAACCCGGACTGACGCTGTTTTCAGCAGAATTGCCATGGTGTTGTTTTATGTGCAGAAAACAAATATTCTCGGAATGACCTGAAACTCCATGGAACATCTTAGAAAAAATAATAAAAAATCCTTGCCAAAGATGAAGACCAGGGGGCCCACACCCTTCTCACGAGGGTGGGCCCCCCCTAGGGCGCGCCCCCTACCTCATGGGCCCCTTGGATGCCCTCCGACACCAACTCCAACTCTATATATTTGCTTTCGGAGAGAAAAAAATCAGAGAGAAGAAATCATCACGTTTTACGATATGGAGCCGCCGCCAAGCCCTAAAACCTCTCGGGAGGGCTGATTTGGAGTCCGTTCGGGGCTCCGGAGAGGGGGATTCATCGCCGTCGTCATCATCAACCATCCTCCATCACCAATTTCATGATGCTCACCGCCATGCGTGAGTAATTCCATCATAGGCTTGCTGGACGGTGATGGGTTGGATGAGATTTATCATGTAATCGAGTTAGTTTTCTTAGGGTTTGATCCCTAGTATCCACTATGTTCTGAGATTGATGTTGCTATGACTTTGCTATGCTTAATGCTTGTCACTAGGGCCCGAGTGCCATGATTTCATATCTGAACCTATTATGTTTTCATGAGTATATGTGAGTTCTTGATCCTATCTTGCAAGTCTATAGTCACGTACTATGTGTTATGATCCGGCAACCCCGAAGTGACAATAATCGGGACCACTCCCGGTGATGACCATAGTTTGAGGAGTTCATGTATTCACTATGTGCTAATGCTTTGTTCCGGTTCTCTATTAAAAGGAGGCCTTAATATCCCTTAGTTTCCAATAGGACCCCGCTGCCACGGGAGGGGAGGACAAAAGATGTCATGCAAGTTCTTTTCCATAAGCACGTATGACTATATACGGAATACATGCCTACATTACATTGATGAATTGGAGCTAGTTCTGTGTCACCCTATGTTATGATTGTTACATGATGAACCGCATCCGGCATAATTATCCATCACTGATCCAGTGCCTATGAGTTTTCCATATACTGGTTTACGCTTATTTGCTTTCCCACTGCTATTGTTACAATCACTACAAAATACCAAAAATATTACTTTCGCTGCCTTTACTTTTGTTGCTGCTACCACCGCTATCATATTACTGTGCTACTAAACACTTTGTTGCAGATATTAAGTTTCCAGGTGTGGTTGAATTGACAACTTAGGTGCTAATACTTGAGAATATTCTTTGGCTCCCCTTGTGTCGAATCAATAAATTTGGGTTGAATACTCTACCCTCGAAAGTTGTTGCGATCCCCTATACTTGTGGGTTATCAAGACAAATTTCTGGGGCCGTTGCCGGGGAGCATAGCTCTATTCTTTCTGCCAAAAACCAAGATCTATCCCTCAACTACGAGGGGAGGTAAGGAACTTCCATCTAGCTCTGCACTTGATTCACCTTCTGTTATGAGTAAGTTTGCGACACCTACACCTGCTTCTGCTATTCGTTCTGATATGTCGCATGTTATTGATGATGCCACTTCTGCTATGCATGATACTTATGATGAAATTGCTTCTATGCCTGATACTATTGTGCCCCTTGGTGAATTTCTTGATGAACAAATTGCTAGGGCTAGAGAAAAAGAAATTATTGAATCTGAATACGATGATGATAGTGATGATGAAAATATGCCTATTATTCCTGAGGGCTATCTTTTTGATATGGAATCTTCTGCCGCTATTTTAGCTTGCAAAGATAGATATGAGCTTAAGAGGTTATTACTTAAATGGAACAAAGAATCACTTAGAGATAAAATGAAACCCGACCCTGCTTTTGGTACTTCACCTATTTGTGTTCCTGATAAGGTATCAGGATTATGAATTCTCTGTTGATCCTGATATAATTACTTTGGTTGAATCTGATCCGTTTTATGGCTATGAATCTGAAACTGTTGTGGCACATCTTACTAAGTTAAATGATATAGCTGCCCTGTTCACTAATGATGAGAGATCGCGTTAATTTTATATACTCAAAATATTTCCGTTCTCATCAAAGGGTGATGCTAAGATATGGTTTAATTCTCTTGATCCTGGTTGTGTGCGTAGTCCCCAGGATATGATTTATTACTTCTCTGCTAAATATTTCCCTGCTCATAAGAAACAAGCTGCTTTGAGGGAAATATACAACTTCGTGCAAATTAAAGAAGAGAGTCTCCCGCAAGCTTGGGGGAGGCTTCTCAAGTTACTTAATGCTTTGCCTAATCATCCTCTTAAGAAACCTGAAATACTTGATATCTTTTATAATGGACTAACCGATGCTTCCAGAGATTACCTGGATAGTTGTGCTGGTTCTCTTTTCAGGGAAAGAACACCGGATGAAGCTGAAATTATATTGAATAATATGTTGACAAATGAAAATAATTGGGCACCTCCTGAGCCATCTCCTGAGCTACTTCCTGCTCCAATTACTGAGCCTATTCTTAAACCAACTCCGAAGAAGAGAGGTGTTCTATTTCTCAGTCCCGGAGATATGCAAGAGGCAAAGAAATCTATGAAAGAAAAAGGTATTAAAGCTGAAGACGTTAAGAATTTACCTCCTATTGAAGAAATACATGGTCTTAATTCACCGCCTGTTGAAGAAACATATGATCTTAATTCTTTATTTATTGAAGAACCTCCTGATCCTGATATCCCGACACAGGTAGTAAAGGTAAATTCTCTCTATAGATATGATAAAGTTGAAGTCCCTCCGACTAAAATTGCTAGTCAGTGCTTGGATGAGTTTGGTAACTTTATGTTTAAGCAAGACAACTTCAATGCTTATTTTGGTATACAATTAAAAGAAAATGCTTATATGATTAGATGCTTGGGTGATTATATGGCTAATATTAAAGGTGAACTTAAACTTGTTAGTAAACATGCTTCTATGGTTACCACTCAAGTAGAACAAGTACTTAAGGCTCAAAAAGAAGTGTTGGATGAATTGAATAGTAAGAAAAATGATTATGATGTTAGAGTGGCTACTATAACTGGTAGAATGACTCAGGAACCTTTGTATCCTGAAGGCCACCCTAAGAGAATCGAGCAAGATTCTCAAAGAAATAATATTAATGTTCCTAGTTCTTCTAAAAAGAAGAAGAATAAAAATGATAGAACTGTGCAAACTTCTAGTGAACCTATTGCTAAACCACCTGATAATCCAAATGATATATCTATGTCTGATGCTGAAACACAATCTGGTAATGAACATGAACCTAATGAAAATATTAATGATGATGTTCATAATGATGCTCAACCTAGTAATGATAATGATGTAGAAATTGAACCTGTTGTTGATCTTGATAACCCACAATCAAAGAATCAACGTTATGATAAAAGAGACTTTGTTGCTAGGAAACATGGTAAAGAAAGGGAACCTTGTGTTCAGAAACCCATCCATTTTCCTCTGAAACCATCCAAGAAAAAGGATGATGAGGATTTTGAGCACTTTGCTGAAATGATTAGGCCTATCTTTTTGCGTATGCGATTAAGTGATGTGCTTAAAACAAATCCTTATGCTAAATATATGAAGGATATCATTACTAATAAAAGAAAGATACCGAAATCTGAAATTTCCACCATGCTTGCTAATTATACTTTTAAGGGTGGAATGCCAAAGAAACTTGGAGACCCCGGAGTACCTACTATACCTTGTTCCATTAAAAGAAATTATATTAAAACTGCTTTATGTGATCTTGGAGCCGGTGTTAGTGTTATGCCTCTCTCTTTATATCGTAGACTTATGCTAAATATATGAAGGATATCATTACTAATAAAAGAAAGATACCGGAAGCTGAAATTTCCACCATGCTTGCTAATTATACTTTTAAGGGTGGAATACCAAAGAAACTTGGAGACCCCGGAGTACCTACTATACCTTGCTCCATTAAAAGAAATTATATTAAAACTGCTTTATGTGATCTTGGAGCCGGTGTTAGTGGTATGCCTCTCTCTTTATATCGTAGACTTGACTTGAATAAGTTGACACCTACCGAAATATCTTTGCAAATGGCTGATAAATCAACTGCTATACCTGTTGGTATCTGTGAGGATGTGCCTGTTGTGGTTGCAAACGTTACTATTTTAACAGACTTTGTTATTCTTGATATTCCTGAGGATGATAGTATGTCTATTATTCTTGGAAGACCTTTTCTTAATACTGCAGGGGCTTTTATTGATTGCAACAAAAGCAATGTCACTTTTCATGTTAATGGTAATGAGCATACGGTACACTTTCCGAGGAAACAACCTCAAGTTCATAGTATCAACTCTATTGGAAAAATTCCATCGATTATATTTGGAGGTTTTGAATTTCCTCTTCCTACTGTCAAGAAGAAATATGATATTCTTATTATTGGGGATGTGCATATCCCCGTCGAGGTAACTTAGTGTTATTCGAAATTTCTCCAGTTTCATGATTATCGGAATGAGTTTGTTAACAAGACTTGATCATCCTTGTTAGTGGATTCTTTTTGATGAGCATGAGATGGATGAAACTAGAAGCACAAACTTCTGTACCCTCACTATACTTTCTGTTAATTAGTAGAAATAAAGTAAAAATAGTATTTTCTGTCTGTTTCCTGACTTATCCGTGCAATATAAAAATATCCCGAAAATAAAAGTCCTCAGAATGACATGCCAATTTAATATGATTTTTTCGGGAATATTTGAGGATTTACTGTGCAAAAATTACCCCCTGGATGCCCTCCTCCACTTATCCCAGCACCCATCTTCTTCCTGTGTCTCACACAAACCCGAAAAACCAACTCAAGCACGAGTTCCAGCCACTTTTGCTGTGATTTTCGATCTCCTTGCTCAAAGCACCTCTCGCAAAACTGCTTGGGGAGATTGTTCCTTGGTATGTGACCCCTCCATTGGTCCAATTAGTTTTTGTTCTAGTACTTTATTCTTTGCAAATTTGTGTTGCATAGGTGACCATGTTCTTGAGCTTGCATGTTAAATTTATATGGTTCCAAGTGGTTCTAATGCTTGATATAGGCTCTAGGCACTTGTAGGAGTAGTTACTATCAGTTTTATTGAAGTTGGTTCACTTTTATTTGAAGTTACTAAAAAATTCAGATTATTTCAGGAAAATAATGAGGAGATTTTTGACGGGCTCATCGGGCCAAAGCTCGAAGGAAAAGGCACCGAAAGCCTAAGTATAATTTGCCGCACACCGCGGAGATTCGGGCGTGTGAATGGCCTTCTGATGATTTCTTGAGAGCAGCCGGTATCTATGAAGATTTTCATGAATTGGCTCACAATGCAGGCCTCACCGCTTTCCTCCATGACCAATGCGATCAGTATCTCTTACTCACAAATACTTTTGTGCAAAACTTTCATTTTCATTCTAGGAACTCACCACCTACGGTGGAGTTTCATTTATATGATGAGCATAAGGAGATGTCACTTTATGATTTCTGTCGGATTTGTTTAGTCCCTTTTCAGGGCAAGACAGAAGAACCACATCATGATGATGTGGCTGGGTTTATTGATACTATCACTGTAGGAGAAACTAGGAAGGTTTCCGATGCACGAATCACTAGCATACATTTTCCTATTTTACGTTACTTTGCATTATTTGCTAGTCGTTGTTTAATTGGACGCGGAAACTGTGGAAACCTTAGCATCCCTGATATAAATATTCTGCACCGCGGTTTATACAGTGATAACACTTTTAGTATGGGCGGGAGTATTGCTAGACGGTTAAGTATGAACCGTACTAAGGATCCCATCTTTGGAGGCATCTATGCTACACGCCTAGCTGCACATTTTAACATACCTATTAGGCATGCTGAGAAGGAAGAAAAGGTGCTGCCCCGTGTTTATCTAGATCATAAAAGTATGGTGGCACGATTTTATTGTTAAGAATAGGGCAGGAGAGCTTAAATATCAATTGTTCTTTAACAAACATCATCATGAGACTATTATCCTGCCTGCTCCTTCTTTGTTTGATTTGATTGTAGGCACGTACCTTGTTCCATTGACGGCTACTCACGCCTACCGGAACCCTGCACCAGCCGAGGAGCCAGAACCGGAACCACAATTTGATCCTTCACGGCAGTCTAACTATCAGTGGGATCCGGAGATGATTGCCAGCCAGTGGCAATCGGAGCCATCTTCTTCCTCATCACAGTACGACCCCAACAACTATTATTATGGATATCCACCAGGCCAGTCGTGACCATAGACCAACTTAGGCCAAAAGCCTAAGTTTGGGGGAGTATGTATTTCTCACCGACATTACATTTATGTTCACACACACTCATTACTAGATGTCGGTGCTTATACTTTTTCACTGTAATATCCATGCTAGTTTATTTTCTTTTTCCTGCTTTCTTCTTGTGTGTTCGTTAAACCTTAAGAAAAACCAAAAAAAATAGTAGTAGTTTATTTTTCTGCTGTAGTAGTAATAATTAAAAAGAAAACCCAAAAATATTTCTCGTTCTTCTTTTGCTTGTTGGGAGCTTTCCCGTGTAAATAGTTTTATTTCTTTTCTTTTCTTTGGGGGTCGATAAGAGAAGACCATAATTAAATTGTTGAAGTGGCTCTTATATGCATTATTGTTGATTTAACCAAGAGCCCATATTGCCTCGTCTTCTCCTGTTTATTGAATGCTCGCAGATTCCAACTTAGTCCAATGCACGTACACTCTTATTATTATTCACACTGTTCGGTCATGCAAGTGAAAGGCAATTATGATGATATATGATGGACTGACTGAGATGAGAAAAGCTGGTATGAACTCGACCTCTTTTGTTTTTGTAAATATGATGAGTCCCTCATTCTTGATTCAGCTTATTATGAATAAACATGTTTGCAATGACAATTAGAGATCATAGTTACTTGTGCCATGCTTGATTAGCTATGAGTTATAATGGTTTACCTTGTGTGCCAACATGCTATTGAGATGGTTATGATGTGGTATGATGGGGTGGTATCCTCCTTTGAATGATTTAACTGACTTGACTTGGCACATGTTCACGCATGTAGTTGAAACAAATCAACATAGCCTTCACGATATTTATGTTCATGGTGGATTATATCTTACTCATGCTTGCATCCAATGTTTATTAATTTTAATGCATCTACATGGTTGTTGTCGCTCTCTAGTTGGTCGCTTCCCAGTCTTTTGCTAGCCTTCACTTGTACTAAGCGGGAATACTGCTTGTGCATCCAATCCCTTAAACCCCAAAGTTATTCCAGATGAGTCCACCATACCTTCCTATATGCGGTATCTACCTGCCGTTCCAAGTAAATTTGTATGTGCCAAACTCTAAACCTTCAAATAAACATTCTGTTTTGTATGCTCGAATAGCTCATGTATCAACCAAGGTTGTCCTTATCTTCCATGTTAGGCGGGTTATTCTCAAGAGGAGTGGACTCCGCTCCTCACTCATGAGATAAATGGCTGGTCACCGGGATGCCCAGTCCCATGATTTATGCAAACTAAATCAAAATTAATTGCAAACAAAACTCCCCCTGGGACCTGATGTATGTTGGAGGCACTCGTTGTTTCGAGCAAGCCATGGATTGATGCTTGTTGGTGGAGGGGGAGTATAAACTTTATCATTCTGTTTGGGAACCGCCTATAATGTGTTTAGCATGGAAGATATCGCCATCTCTTAGTTGTTATGTTGACAATGAAAGTATACCGCTCAAAATACAATTTATCTCTATTTCAAAACTGAGCTCTGGCACCTCTACAAATCCCTGCTTCCCTCTGCGAAGGGCCTATCCATTTACTTTTATGTTGAGTCATCACCCTCTTGTTAAAAAGCACTAGCTGGAGAGCACAGCCATCATTTGCATTCATCATTATTAATCTATGTTGGGTGTGACTATGATTGGATCTCTTTTACCATGAATTACAATGTCTAGTCAGTTCTTGATCTTTAAAGGTGCTCTGCATTTGTGTTTTGCGGTCTCAGAAAGGGCTAGCGAGATACCATCTTGTTATATCATATTATGATTGTTTTGAGAAAGTGTTGTCATCCGAGATTTATTATTATGACTTGCTAGTTGATTATGCTATTGATATGATTAATTATGAGACCTGAGAATTACTGCAAATGTGGTTAGTTATTATCTATGCTGAAAACTTGAATGCTGGCTTGACATAGTTACAACAACAAGAGCAAACAGAGTTTGTAAAAGTTTTTCTTTCTTTCTTTCAGTTTGTCAACTAAATTGCTTGAGGACAAGCAAGGGTTTAAACTTGGGGGAGTTGATACGTCTCCGTCGTATCTACTTTTCCAAACACTTTTGCCCTTGTTTTGGACTCTAACTTGTATGAGTTGAATGGAACTAACCCGGACTGATGCTGTTTTCAGCAGAATTGCCATGGTGTTGTTTTATGTGTAGAAAACAAATATTCTTGGAATGACCTGAAACTCCACGGAACATCTTAGAAAAAATAATAAAAAATCCTCGCCAAAGATGAAGACCAGGGGGGCCACACCCTTCTCACGAGGGTGGGGGGCGCCCCCCCCCCCCCAGGGCGCGCCCCCCTACCTCGTGGACCCCCTGGATGCCCTCCGACGCCAACTCCAACTCTATATATTTGCTTTCGGAGAGAAAAAAATCAGAGAGAAGAAATCATCGCGTTTTACGATACGGAGCCGCTGCCAAGCCCTAAAACCTCTCGGGGGGATGATCTGGAGTCCGTTCGGGGCTCTGGAGAGGGGGATTTGTCGTTGTCGTCATCATCAACCATCCTCCATCACCAATTTCATGATGCTCACCGCCGTGTGTGAGTAATTCCATCGTAGGCTTGCTGGACGGTGATGGGTTGGATGAGATTTATCATGTAATCGAGTTAGTTTTGTTAGGGTTTGATCCCTAGTATCCACTATGTTCTGAGATTGATGTTGCCATGACTTCTCTATGCTTAATGCTTGTCACTAGGGCCCGAGTGCCATGATTTCAGATCTGAACCTATTATGTTTTCATGAATATATTTGAGTTCTTGATCCTATCTTGCAAGTCTATAATCACCTACTATGTGTTATGATCCGGCAACCCCGAAGTGACAATAATCGGGACCACTCCCGGTGATGACCATAGTTTGAGGAGTTCATGTATTCACTATGTGCTAATGCTTTGTTCCGGTTCTCTATTAAAAGGAGGCCTTAATATCCCTTAGTTTCCAATAGGACCCCGCTGCCACGGGAGGGTAGGACAAAAGATGTCATGCAAGTTCTTTTCCATAAGCACGTATGACTATATACGGAATACATGCCTACATTACATTGATGAATTGGAGCTAGTTCTATGTCACCCTATGTTATGACTGTTACATGATGAACCGCATCCGGCATAATTATCCATCACTGATCCGGTGCCTACGAGTTTTCCATATACTGGTTTACGCTTATTTGCTTTCCCGCTGATACTGTTACAATCACTACAAAATACCAAAAATATTACTTTCGCTGCCTTTACTTTTGTTGCTGCTACCACCACTATCATATTACTGTGCTACTAAACATTTTGCTGCAGATATTAAGTTTCCAGGTGTGGTTGAATTGACAACTCAGCTGCTAATACTTGACGATATTCTTTGGCTCCCCTTATGTCGAATCAATAAATTTGGGTTGAATACTGTACCCTTGAAAGCTGTTGCGATCCCCTACACCATGATTCTTTTGCAGTGTGGAAGATAAAAGTAAAAGATAGGCCCTTCGCAGAGGGAAGCAAAGGTTGTCATGCGCTTTTATGGTTGGATGCACAAAATCCTAATGCGAAAGAACGTCACCTTATATTGCCACTTGTGATATGGACCTTTATTATGCAGTCTGTCGCTTTTATTACTTCCATATCACACGATTGTATAAAGCTTATTTCTTCCACACCAATCAATCATACATATTTAGAGAGCAATTTTTTTATTGCTTGCACCGATGACAACTTACTTGACAGATCTTACTCAATCCATAGGTAGGTATGGTGGACTCTCATGGCAAAACTGGTTTAAGGGTATTTGGAAACATAAGTAGTATCTCTACTTCGTGCAATGAATTTGGCTAGCATGAGGGGGAAAGGCAAGCTCAACATGTTGGAGGATCCAAGACAATATAATTTATCTCAGATGTAAGAAAACATAACTCATTATGTTGTCTTCCTTGTCCAATGTCAACTCTTTAGCATGTCATATTTTAATGAGTGCTCACAATCATAAAAGATGTCCAAGATAGTATATTTATATGTGAAGACCTCTCTTTCTTTATTATTTCCTATTAATTGCAACGATGACCAAAACTATGTTTGTCAAACCTCAATAACTTTTATTCATCATACTCTTTCTATGTGAGCTCATTACTCTCCATAAGACTCATATGATCTCTTTGTTTCTTTTTATTTCTTTCTCTTTTCTTTTATTCACTTAGGATCATGGCAAATTAATCAAGCCCTTGACTCAACACTAATCTTTATTATATAGCTCACGGACTCGATTACATAGAAGGATAATAAAGCAAAACTCACAACTATATCATACTAAGAACTTTTATTCTACTAGATCAAAATATTGCCAAAAGGATCGAACTAAGAAAAACGGTAAAGATAAAAGTGATGGTGATACGATACCGGGGCACTCTCCGAAGCTTGGCAGTTACCAAGTGGAGTGCCCATACCAGATACTCAATTCTTCTTTGTTGGAGGAGATGGTGGTGATGTTGTTGATGGCGTAGGCTTGTCGTCCTTCTTCCAAGGCATAGGCTCACCATCATAGAAGGATGACCGAGTCTCCGGGATCCTCAAATTTTTCTCGTGAAGCTTGAAGATTGTCTCCTCGATGATGTCGGCATCCAGCTTGTGTTTGTTGGTGAACTCTGCGATCATCATGTAGTTGGAGTTAAGTCCACGCTCCACCATCCCCTGACACTTGAAAACTTGTTGCTCCATTGCTTCGAGCCTCGTCTCCATGCTTCCGGTCCCCTTCGGTCCCTTAGCATCACGGATGTGCAGCAACCCATCACGCATCTCAATGGTTTGAGGGTGTCGCTACACCTCCGCTAGGTAAGGGTTGATGACCTTCTCGAAGAACTTGTCCTTGGGTGCACTTGGAGACGTCATGATAATCTAAATCTATTAGAAAAACAACTCGAAACAAAGACAAGAGATTTTTGCGTGATACGGGAGTCAAAACTCCCGGGAGGTTATATAATGAATTATTACCGAACAAAATACGTGACCTGTAAGAAAACGGAGTCCGGAGAGCACACGAGGTGCCCACGAGGTAGGGGGCACGCCCAGGGGGGTAGGGCGCGCCCTCCACCCTCGTGGGGCCCTCGTGTCCTTTCGGGACTGCTGCTTATTTTTCTATTTTTCTAAATATTCCAAAACAGAGAAATATTGCCTTAAAAACTATTTTGGAGTTGGTTTACTTACCGTACCACATACCTATTCCTTTTTGGAGTCTGAAACATTCTGGAAAGTGTCCTTTATGTACTCCTCCGAGGTTATGGTTTCAATAACATTGGTTTCAACATTTATGGGATTACCTGAGATATAATGTTTGATTCTTTGACCATTTACCACCTTCGGATTTGTGCCTTCGAAGTTATTGATTTTTATGGCACCGGAATGGTAGACCTCCTCGATAACGTAGGGACCTTCCCATTTAGAGAGAAGTTTTCCTGCAAAAAATCTTAAACGAGAGTTGTATAGAAATACATAATCACCTACATTAAACTCACGCTTTTATATTCTTTTATCATGCCACCTTTTAACCTTTTCTTTAGACAACTTGGCATTTTCGTAGGCTTGGGTTCTCCATTCATCAAGTGAGTTAATATCAAATAACCTCTTCTCACCAGCAATTTTAAAATCATAATTTAGTTCTTTAATGGCCCAATAAGCCTTGTGTTCTAGTTCAAGAGGTAAGTGGCATGCTTTTCCATAGACCATTTTATACGGGGACATACCCATAGGATTTTTATATGCAGTTCTATAGGCCCATAATGCATCATCAAGTTTCTTGGACCAATTCTTTCTAGACCTATTAACAGTCTTTTGTAAAATTAATTTGAGTTCTTTATTACTCAATTCTACTTGACCACTAGACTGAGGATGATAAGGAGATGCAATTCTATAATTAACATCATATTTAGCAAGCATTTTACGAAAAGCACCATGAATAAAATGTGAACCACCATCAGTCATTAAATATCTAGGGACTCCAAACCTTGGAAAGATAACTTCTTTAAGCATTTTAATAGAAGTGTTATGATCAGCACTACTAGTTGGAATAGCTTCTACCCACTTAGTAACGTAATCAACAGCAACTAAAATATGTGTATAACCATTAGAGGAAGGAAAAGGTCCCATATAGTCAAAGCCCCAAACATCAAATGGTTCAATAGCGAGTGAATAATTCATAGGCATTTCTTGACGTCTACTAATATTACCAATTCTTTGACATTCATCACAAGATAAGACAAACTTACGGGCATCCTTGAAGAGAGTAGGCCAATAAAAACTAGATTGTAGTACCTAATGTGCAGTTCTATCTCCAGCATGGTGCCCTCCATAAGCTTCGGAGTGACACTTGCTTAGGATCTGTTCCTGTTCATGCTCGGGTACACAACGTCTAATAACACCATCTACTCCTTCTTTATAAAGATGTGGGTCATCCCAAAAGTAATGCCCCAAATCATAAAAGAACTTTTTCTTTTGCGGGTATGTGAAACTAGTTGGTATAATCTTAGCAACAATGTAATTAGCATAATCAGCATACCATGGAGCAGTATGAGAAGCATTTATGACATTTAATTGCTCATCAGGAAAGCTATCATCAATAGGTAGTGTGTCATCAAGCACATTTTCTAACCTAGACAAGTTGTCTGCAACGGGGTTCTCGGCTCCTTTTCTATCAACAATATGTAAATCAACTTCTTGAAGCAAGAGAACCCATCTAATAAGTCTAGGTTTAACATCTTTCTTTTCCATAAGATATTTAATAGCAGCACGATCAGTGTGAATAGTTACTTTAGAATCAACAATATAAGGTCTAAACTTATCACAGGCAAATACAACTGCTAAGAATTCTTTTTCAGTAGTAGCATAATTTCTTTGAGTATTGTCTAGAGTTTTACTAGCATATTGAATAACATTTAATTTCTTATCAACTCTTTGTCCTAGAACAGCACCTACAACATAATCACTAGCATCACACATAATTTCAAAGGGTAAATTCCAATCAGGTGGCTGAACAATAGGTGCAGAGATCAATGCTTTCTTAAGTATTTCAAATGCTTCTACACAATCATCATCAAAGACAAATGGTATATCTTTTTGTAATAAATTAGTCAGAGGCCGAGAGATTTTTGAGAAGTCCTTAATGAACCTCCTATAAAAACCGGCATGACCAAGGAAACTTCTTATACCATTGATGTCCTTGGGACATGGAATCTTTTCAATAGCATCAACCTTGGCTTTATCAACTTCAATACCTCTTTCAGAAACCTTATGCCCCAAGACAATATCTTCATTAACCATAAAGTGGCACTTTTCCCAATTCAGGACAAGATTAGTTTCTTCACATCTCTGCAGAACTCGATCAAGGTTGCTCAAGCAATCATCAAAAGAAGATCCATAGACGGAAATGTCATCCATGAAAACCTCACAAATATTTTCACAAAAGTCAGAGAATATAGCCATCATGAATCTTTGAAAGGTAGCAGGTGCATTACATAAACCAAAAGGCATACGTCTATAAGAAAAAGTACCAAAAGGGCATGTAAAAGTAGTCTTTGATTGATCTTTGGCTGACACAGGTATTTGAGAGAAACCAGAATAACCATCTAGAAAGCAAAAATGTGTATGTTTGGATAATCTTTCTAGCATTTGATCAATAAAAGGTAAGGGGTAATGATCTTTTTAGTAGCCTTATTTAATTTGCGGAAATCAATTACCATCCTATAACCAGTAATAATTCTTTGAGGAATCAATTCATCTTTATCATTAGGAACAACAGTAATACCTCCCTTCTTAGGGACACAATGGATAGGACTTACCCACTTACTATCAGCAACGGGATAAATTATACCTGCCTCAAGGAACTTTAGTATCTCCTTCCTTACCACTTCTTTCATTTTAGGATTCAGACGGCGTTGATGATCACGAACTGGTTTAGCATCCTCTTCCAAATTAATTTTATGTTGGCATAGAGTGGACTAATGCCCTTAAGATCATTAAGAGTATACCCAATAGCAGCATGGTGCTTCTTCGGAATTTTCAATAATCTCTCTTCTTCATGTTCTGAAAGGTTAGCACTAATAATAACAGGATATATCTTTTTCTCATCAAGATAAGCATATTTAAGAGGATCCGGTAACGGTTTAAGCTCAAACACGGGATAACCCTTGGGTGGAGGAGGATCTCCTAGGATTTCAACAGGTAAATTATGTTTCAGAATAGGTTCCTGTTTAAAGAATACTTCATCTAATTACCTTCTTTCATTCATAAACATATCAAATTCATGGTCTAGCAAATATTGTTCTAAAGGATCACTAGGAGGTACGGCAATAGAGGCAAGACCAATAATTTCATCTTTACTAGGTAATTCTTCTTCACGATGTTGCCTACTAAATTTAGAAAAATTAAATTCATGAGTCATATCATGTAAGCCGACAGTGACAACATCTTTTTTACAATCTATGGTAGCATTAACAGTATTAATGAAGGGTCTACCAAATATAATGGGACAGAAGCTATCTTGTGGGGAACCAAGAACAAGAAAATCAGCAGGATATTTAGTTTTCCCACACAAGACTTCAACATCTCTAACAATTCCCATTGGTGAAATAGTATCTCTATTAGCAAGTTTAATTGTGACATCAATATCTTCTAACTCAATAGGTGCAATGTCATGCATCAATCTCATCGGATGAACCACGATGTCGGAGATTCAATCAATCCCGTATACAATTCCCTTTGTATATCGGTATGTTACTTGCCCGAGATTCGATCGCCGGTATCCCCATACCTCGTTCAATCTCGTTACTGGCAAGTCTCTTTACTCGTTCTGTAACGCATGATCCCGTGGCTAACTCCTTAGTCACATTGAGCTCTTTATGATGATGCACTACCGAGTGGGCCCAGAGATACCTCTCCGTCATACGGAGTGACAAATCCCAGTCTCGATTCGTGCCAACCCAACAGACACTTTCGGAGATACCTGTAGTGCACCTTTATAGCCACCCAGTTACATTGTGACGTTTGGTACACCCAAAGCATTCCTATGGTATCCGGGAGTTGCACAATCTCATGGTCTAAGGAAATGATACTTGACATTAGAAAAGCTTTAGCAAACGAACTACACGATCTTGTGCTACACTTAAGATTGGGTCTTGTCCATCACATCATTCTCCTAATGATGTGATCCCTTTATCAATGACATCCAATGTCCATGGTCAGGAAACCATGACCATCTATTGATCAACGAGCTAGTCAACTAGAGGCTTACTAGGGACATATTACGATCTACGTATTCACACATGTATTACGGTTTCTGGTTAATACAATTATAGCATGAACAATAGACAATTATTGCCTCTAGGGCATATTTCCAACAATTATACATCAAACAACTTGTGTGAATACTGCAGAACAAAATGGGGTGGCAGAGAGAAAGAATAGACATCTACTGGAAGTTGCTCGAGCTCTCATGTTTATGATGAATGTGCCAAAATTCCTTTGGGGAGAAGCGGTCAAAACGGCTGCCTATCTAATAAACCGTATGCCTTCTAGAGTTCTGGGCCATAAGACTCCTATTGAATGTTTGTATGGCTCTAACTCATTTACTGTGCCACCAAAAATATTTGGATGTACCTGTTTTGTTCATGATTACAGGAGTTCAGCAGGAAAACTTGATCCAAGAGCCGTCAAATGTATCTTTGTGGGCTATTCTTCCACAAAAAAGGGATATCGGTGCTGGTCGCCTACTGAAAGGAGATTCTTTGTGAGTATGGATGTTACCTTTCACGAAAAAGAACCATTCTATTCCTTAAAAGGGAATGACAATGGTATAGGAAGCAAGGGGGAGAATATCATAGGAGAGAGCAATGATAGGGGAACTGTAATAATACCTATTGGGGATATCATATGCTCAGAAGATGAAATCGAGGGGGAGGAAACTACCAATACAAATGTAGAAGGTGGTAATAGATTAATATCTGAAGCGTATGAAAATCTTTCAGGTCAACAGGAGATGGAAACAGAAGATGCGGAAGGTGTACCTCAGGAAGTTGATGAAGAAGTTGTGAATCAATCACAAGTACTAGAAGAGGCACCAACAAGTGAATAAATGGCCCATGATGAGGGTGATGTTGAAGGTAATGAAACCCATATACCATCCTCCAGTACTCAAATAAATGATGAGCCAATTGCCTTACGAAAGAAAAAAAAGAAAAGTAGATGTACCCACGCGTCTGAAGGTTGTGTTGGATATAAACATGATCTTGCAAAATTTGTTTCGTATGACAGGTGTACTTCCTCTTTTAGGAGCTTTATTGCATCCTTGGATTCCATATCAGTACCTAAAGATTGGAAGGTTGCAGTGAATGATCCTAAATGGAAAGCAGCAATTGTCGTGGTTCTAAGTCTGACAGTAATGTAGGGGGGTAGGTATAGAGAGGCAAGATCTTAGCTATGGAGAAGTTGTAAGCACACGAGGTTTACGAGTTCAGGCCCTTCTCAGAGGAAGTAATAGCCCTACGTCTCGGAGCCCAGAGGTGGTCGACTGGATTATGTGTGTATGGTTTACAGGGGTGCGAACCCTTTACACTAAGGAGGGGGTGGCTTATATAGAGTTCGCCGGACCCCTCCGGCCCTCAGTTGTGCAGGGTTTAAATACATTAAGGTCGGGCGTTACTGGTAACGCCCCTAATAAAGTGCTATGATGACCATAAAGGCTACTTAATAACCGACAGTTAGCATGCGGAGTGCCTTTAGGTCTCCTGGTCGTCGAGTGGTTTGGTCTTGGTCGAGTGATTGCTTCTTGGTCGAGCGTCTTTGAGTCTATCGAGTGGAACACCTCCAAGTCGATTGAAAGGTGATTTCTTCTAGAGATGTCCTTGGGTAGGGCAGTTGGGACAGGTCCATGACCCTACCCTAGGTACATAGCTTCATCATTAGCCCCCAAATGGATCGAGGTTTGAGTGGGGAAGGAGTTGAGAATTTCCCCGACTCATTTTTCATGCCATGAGCGTATCTGGTTTCAGATCAATGAACCTGAGTGATGACAGCAAATTCCTTTTCGGTCGCCTTGATCCATTCTTAGTTTGTTGTCGAGTGAGTTTCTTTACTTGAAGGCTCCGAGTGACGGTGCGGAGGAGATCTTCGGTCTGACAAGTTGTTCTGCTGCCTGTAGATTTCGCGGGATCCGAATTTTGGGAAGCGCGCGGGACGGGGGAGGCCACAGTAATCGGATGGGATAGGGCGGAGCCGCCTCGATCCCCACGCCACCTTTTTCGCCACGTATCGCGCGCGGGATTGCTACGAGATTTGACAGGACCGCCCAGGCCTACCAGTCAGCCACTCGGAAGCGGCCTCATATAAGGCGTCGGACCGGGGTCTCTCGAACAGTGCGTCCCCATTATCTCTTCTCCTCTTCGCGCTCCCTCTCCGCGCTTGCTCTCACCCCAGCGCCACCGCTCCGTACGTGTCTTGCTGGCGACAATGGGGAAGGAGAAGACGACGGCTCTGGAGCGGGCGAAGAAGGCGACGGCAAAGGCGAAGGGGAAGGCGACCAGTCGGGGTGGATCTTCCTCGCGAACCGGCCTGCCGAAGGGCTGGATCTAGGGCGACTGGATCCGCTTGACAATCACTCAAGAGTATCTCAACGATCTAGCGGAAGGAGGGCTGATCCCCCGTGAATCGGCGCGGCTTCCGGGGAAGGAATCCGAGCCGCAACCTCGGGAGGGTGAGCGCGTTCTCCTTGCCACCCAAGTCGACCGTGGATTTTCCTTGCCTCCTCACCCTTTCTTTCGGCGATTTTTGAACTTCTTTGGGGCACAACTCCACCACTTCACTCCCAACACAATCGTTTATCTCGCCACTTTCGTTTCTTTGTGTGAGAATTTCCTGGGTGGTCGGCCTCACTGGGGTCTTTTCAAGCACATTTTCACTTGTCGCTCTCAGACGGTGAAAAAGGCCAATCCGAGTGACGAGAGAACTCAAGTGATTCAGATGTGTGGAGGTCTTGGTGTTCAGATGAGAGGGAAAAGTTCCTTTCCGGCCATGATTCTTCCCGACTCGGTTCGTGGATGGCAGCCGACCTGGTTTTACTGCAAAGACCAGTCGATGCCAGGGCAATCGACTGGCCTCCCTCCTTTTACCATGGACCGAGTGAGGAACCCTCCTCTTTGAAGGTGCTCCCGGAGGAGAAGGCGCAGGTGAGGGTGCTGGTCGAGCGAGTGGTCCAGCTTATCCGTGATGGGGTCACCGGTATGGATCTCTTGGAGGTCTTCCTCCAGCGGTGCATCCAGCCTCTTCAAGCCCGAGACCATCCGATGTGGATGTATTCGGGTCTTGACGAGTCCACTCGGATTCACCCGGAGGAGGTCGATGACGACACACTGGAGAAGTGGCTGTCGGGCATGACCGGAAACAAGGATAACCCTAGGGGAGCCAGGAGAGTTCCTCCATTCGACCAGTCCCATGTACTAGAGAAGGTCTAATTCCGAGCTTTTGATTGTAATCTGAATTCACTCGCGCAGCTGTCTATACCGCGTCAACTGACTTTATTCTTCCTGCTTTCTTTCAGGCCCTTATCGAAATGTATTCAATGCCCAACGGAGAGCAAGAGCAAGATCTGGAAGGAGAGGCGAGCGGCGGCGACAGTGGCGAATGGACTTCT